>NW_024468067.1:9436-203861 GCF_001896365.1 Talaromyces amestolkiae | reverse complement strand
CCCCCCCCGTCTGTCAAAGATGGTTTCGAGGAATTTACTCTATGGGTAGAAGAAATCATTTGAGACAGACATTTTTATCGCATGGATTCAGAGTCGAGAGGCTACCGAATGAGGACGATGATACGGATGAGTGGTTGTATCATAATCATGATGATTGTGATATCTATTGTCCGCATGATGAGAGGGAGTATAGCATGATCTTGATGCTACTGATGACGAGGATGATGATAGTGATGACAACCGATTCTCGTAGTTGGACATATTCCGGTCTTGGTTTTTGGGCGGAGCCTCTATATAAGGAAGGGAGACTATCGTAAGACATCTATTCCGTACAATTTTTGGTTTCTAACCCATTTCTCGCAAGCCAAACAGAAGTCCATGCTTGTTTCCTAGCATCTGTGATGCATGATATCACAGATGATGGGTGCCGCCACATGGGTAGCTACGTGTGGGGAGCATGCAGCCCCACGGAATCGTTACTCCTCCCCCAACCCGAGCTGGTATTTCCCCGCAAATCAATATGGGGCTCTATATAAGATTCTGTGTGAGCTACGTCCGGATTGTTTGTCCTCTGTCGGCAATGATTGAATAAGTTATTAGATACTCATCGAATCGGCGACGCAGCAAAATGTCCCGTGCCAAACCCGTCACCCACGAAATCCCTCCGATGAAAGACCTGACCACAGAGAACATCACCGAGAACGTAAACCTAATCAACTCACAATGCGCCGACCCTCGGCTCCGCTTTCTCATGGAGCGATTGGTCGTTCATCTGCACGCCTTTGCGCGCGAGACCCGATTGTCCAGCAGAGAATGGGCAGCCGGACTCGACTTTCTCGTAGCAATCGGACAAATCAGCAACGACCTACGCGGGGAGATGATTTTATTATCTGATACATTGGGGTTGAGTATGTTGGTTGATTCAATCGATCATCCACGGTCAGCGAACTTCACAGAGGGGACTGTACTGGGACCGTTCCATACACACGACGCGCCGGTGACTGAGAACGGGTATGTGCTTCACAGCGACCCGGATGCGACGAGATTGTTTGTATTGTGTACGGTCAAAGATGCAAAAGGGAATGCCGTAGGGGATGTGCAGTGTGATGTATGGGAGGGGGACAGCAAAGGATTTTATGATATACAAAACCCGAATCGAGCGGAGCCTGATGGACGCGCGGTGCTACGGTCGAGCAAGGATGGTGTATTCTATTTCAATGCGGTTGTGCCCGTACCATATCCCATCCCGGACGATGGACCTGTCGGTAAGATGTTGAAGGCGCTCAATCGTCATCCGAATCGACCAGGGCATGTGCATTTCATGTTCCAGAAGGAGGGCTACGATACTCTCATCACAGCGTTGTATCCTCGAGGAGATCCTTATGAGACGTCAGACCCGGTCTTTGGTGTGAAGCAATCCTTGATCGTGGACCTTGAAGAAGTGGATGAAGCAATCTCGAAACAGTATGATGTGGCTGTTGGGACGAAGTTGCTACGGTATGACTTTATTCTTGCGACGGAAGAGGAGGCCATGGAGATGCGGATAGCCAAGGCGACCGAAGCTATTGATGGGCTAGGTGTGAAGGCAAAGATTGTCAATGGGCTGCCCATTCCCGAGTTAGATTGAATGAAAGAATTGAAGAAAAAATTGATGTGTGCAATCAGCTCAGTCGGGGAGATAAACAAAAGAGACTGCACGTGACTACTGAGTAGAAATGGAGTGGATTCTTGTCCCGCACCATTGACCAATAATACCCTTTTAAGCCCTGATCAAATGCCTAATAAGGCTAGCGGCAAGGATAAAAGTGGACCGATCTTGACCAACTTGCCAAGTCCAGCCAATCAGCAGGCCACAGCCTCCACTGCCTTGATTCTGTCATTTCTTGGCGCGATGTCTGGTAAAATCACCCGAAGTCTGCAACTTCTCCTGCTTCGTCCACGTCCGCTCCACGACTTCACGATCTCACCCCTTGCATCGCCTTATCGTTTCTATCAACCCAACTCAGTCACTCGTTTGAACTTTGTCTTCGTCCGGTTGCCGCAACCGTCTTGTTACTTTTCGACCTATCTTATTTTTCGTTCTGTTGTCCGTGGTCCTATTGACAATTCACCATGTCCAAAGCATCCGAACTTCCAACCACCAACCAGGGCGCGGCGGCTGCTGCTGCTGCCAAACCCGCCCCGGCTCTGCATCCAGCTGTCTATATCGCGTATGAGACGAGACAAAGCTCCTGCAGGTTGTGCAACGTGCCATGCTAATGTGTGGATAGCTCGTGGATTGCCCTCAGTTCCGGTGTTATCATCTTTAACAAGTGGATTCTTCACACTGCTGGATTCGGTATGCCCCTGACCACGATGTTTTTCAGTTTTTCGTTATCTAACAAGACAATCATTTAGGTTTCCGTACGTTCTTCCGATCACTTTCTAGAATATAATCGACTGACTATTTCAGCCCTATTCCTGACAACATGGCACTTGTTATTCGCGACCGTCATGACCCAATTGCTCGCGCGATTCACCACTGCGCTCGACTCCCGCCACAAGGTCCCGATGAACCGCAGCGTCTATATGTTCGTACACACACGAGTTGATAATTGCACGAAACTAAATGTCATAGGCGCGCTATCGTCCCCATCGGCATCTTCTTCAGCTTGAGTCTGATTTTCGGTAACTTGGTGTACCTGTATCTGAGTGTCTCTTTCATCCAGATGTTGAAGGTTGGTTGGCTTACCATTCATCCATTCAACTTACCACGGCTAATGACTGGAATCAGGCAACAAACTCTGTCGCTACTCTTATCGCTACTTGGGCCCTTGGTGTTGCCCCCGTCCGCCTCGAAACTCTCGGAAACGTCTCCGTCATTGTCGTCGGTGTTGTCATTGCCTCGATTGGCGAGATCAAGTTCAGCCTCATTGGATTTATTTGTATGTACCTCCGCGGTCCGTTTGGAGTCGTTCTCTAATCAGGAATCAACAGACCAGGTCTTTGCTACCGTCTTTGAGTCTGTCCGACTGGTCATGGTCCAGAGACTTCTCAGCTCCGCCGAGTTCAAGATGGACCCCCTTGTGTCTCTGTACTACTTTGCTCCCGCTTGTTTCGTCATGAACGGTGTCGCTACTCTCTTCTTTGAAATCCCCAGGATGACCATGCACGACATCTACAGCGTTGGAGTTTGGAACCTCGTTGCCAATGCATCTGTCGCTTTTGCACTGAACGTTGCTGTTGTGTTCTTGGTGAGTTCTTCTCCTCCATTTGTATGGCTTGTCGCTAAACAACTGTCAGATCGGGAAAACATCCGCTCTCGTCCTCACTCTCTCCGGCGTCCTCAAAGATATCCTTCTCGTCGTTGCATCCATGGTTATTTTCCACGACCCCGTCACCCCCCTCCAAGGTCTCGGATACGGTATTGCTCTCATGGGTCTGGTCTACTACAAGCTTGGTGCCGAGGGCGTCCGCAACTTCCTCTCCAACACCCGCCAGTCTCTCCGCGGAGTCGGCATCCGTCGCTTGGTCCTCATCATTGTCATCTCAGCCGTGGTGTACCTCGGATTCTTGCAATACAGCCAAAAGGCTTCTGTCTTTTCCCCTGCCCTTCTCAGTGGCATTAGTTCTAAGAACTAAACGACAATCATCGCACATATCGCCCTTGCACGGCTTTCTCTTCTAGGCCTTTTTCTCCTCTAGATTGGATAGAGTTACTCTTCTCGTCTGCGACGATATGTCATTCACGACATTGTGATCATATATTCTCTTGCAGTCAACATGGTTATGGTTTGCTTATTGACTGAACGACCTCACCTTTATTTCTCATTTTCAAACCATTCTTACCTGATCCCATTAGACTTCGATTCTTTCTTCCCACCGGTTTTTGGTTATCTTGACTTGGTGTATTATTCCTTTCTTTTCATTACACACTTTTCATCTTATGTTCTCCTCTAATTCACAGTGTGTACATAATTCAATACATATTTTTATTTAAATATTTCTGCACCATATACGTAGCGGTGGTCTGATATGCCTTTAACGACGATGACTCATTCAAAAAATTGAGTTATTAATATAACACGGAAAGATCACCGAGAATTACTATCTACAGACAATTGCGTGATTAAAAGGATGGTTCAAATGTCGATCTCGATACGCTTCCCCACAGTAAGTTATACGACTACATTTGTCAGCACGTTAGACAGCGAGTACGAAGTAATGGTGCTGGAGCCTCGAATTCTTTGAATCATATCTCAAGAATCTCATGAACGGAACGATGACCGAGGACATAAGTCTTATTATTCATCAGCCTCCCGGAAGGGCTATAACATATATAAGCACCATCAAACCCAGACTCTACCCGTAATCCAGGATCCCTTACATCCGTAGCATTATAATCACTACAACCCAATCAACAGCCGCTCTCAAAAAGTAATCAAAATGACAAACCCCAAAATCAAAGCCGTCCTCTTCGATTTCATGGGCACATGTCTCGATTGGCACACCGGCACCCTCGCCGCCCTCCCGCAATCCATTCCAGCCGCCAAAAGATCTGAATTCGCATTGCAATGGCGCCAGAATTATTTCGATTCGAATGCTGCGCGATTGGCAGCAAACAAGCCGCCGGAGGATATTGATTTGACGCTTAGGCACACGTTGGATGCGATGTTGGATGAGGAGCGGTGGGGTGATGTTCGCGCTGGGTTTGAGAGCCTCGGTGATAGAGGGGAGGAGGAAAAGTTGAAGGAGAAGGTTGTGCAGGCGTGGCACTCAATGCCGGCATGGCCGGACGTCAAACCCGCTATCGATCGTCTCAAAGAACTGGGATATGAGATCTTTGTGCATGCTAACGGCACAACGCGGCTGCAACTTGATCTCTGCCGCTCTTCGGCCCTGAGTTTTAATATGTTGTTTTCCAGTGAGTTGTTGGGAGTCTACAAACCTGCTAGAGAGAATTATGAGAAGGTTTTGAGACTGTTGAAGAGAGAGGCGGGGGAGTGTGTGCTTGTAGCAGCGCATGCGTATGATACGAGGGGTGCAAAGGCGGTCGGGATGAGGACGGTGTATGTGCATAGGTGGACGGATGATGTTGAGGAGGATATGAAGATCGTCAAAGGGGAGAATGATGTGTTTCTGGAGAATATGGAGGGGTTGGGGGATGTTATTGCGAATTTGTAGTTTCGAAAGCATATTAGACGTTGATATTGTTTGGTTGATATTCAATTGAAGTGGCCTATGAATAGTATCTACTGCTAAGCGCGCGAAATGACAAAGTTATAGGAACAAAAAAACCCCGCAATCTCTTGACCAGCTCTACTGTCTGAAGAGCCATTTGGTAAACTGAATTCCAATCATCTTTGATGTTTCGACGATATCATCGTCCTCAGAGATGAGTCTACCCTTATAAGATGTCTCCGCTAGTATACTCCCCCTTGCCCGATCTTTGTACGCGATGCAGATTAAGTAAGCATCGAAGTAGACTCTGGTTACTAACGGCCCAGCCAATCTATCAAATTCTTGCTATAGAACTCGATATAAGTAGTAAGTAGCATCTACCGCGAATTTACACTGCGCATCTATTTCCTAGTATACATGTCATGTCCGACGATTCTGCATATGATTGTGACGTCAGAAATATCAGTTGCTTAATTTATAATTAGAGGAAAGTCGCATGTTGGCGAAATTGGCATTAATTATTTAGAAAAACCTCTTTTTTTTTTAATTCGCATGGTTCAGCCACCTGGGCAAGTGTCTGAGCCAACGGTGGGGTTGGATTTCTGCTACCTTCCCGACATTATCTCGATCTGTTCGTGATCAGGATGCTGCAGTGCTGATTCATGTGTAATATTGATTTTGGAGCATGCTTGAGTACTGAACTTGAGATTTGATCAATCGGCGACCATAACGGGTGTGATATACATGCTCCAGGTATCTTTGAGTGATTATGCGTTGCATCAAGCCCGTAGTATTGCTTTTCTGTTGCCACTTTACGAGTCGAGCATAGCTAATACATCAGTTTCTATCTGAAAACATCGACAGTTTAAAAGTACGTTTTACCAAGTCTTTTTGAGAGAGGATTTGCGAAGATGATTCAAGAAGAAAGTCTAAATTTCAGAACATTTAAAACCTTAAGCTTATGTAACTATCACTGATTACTATTTTCAATGCAGTCTAATCTGTCCAGAACCCTGGTCAATTCAGGAACAAGTATTCTCAAACTTGAGGGCTAAAAATTTCATCTCCTAAACGCAAAAATTAACGGGGATGGCTGCCATGGAGCTGTGAAAGTCATCCGACTATCAATTACAGGTAAGAGATTCTCAATTGAAAAACCAACTGGCTGTGGCTGAAATTGTAACTTTAGAAAGGAAAGAAGTGAATCATGTCCAGGTGAGTCGTCCATACATATTTAGCTTCATGTGGCACAGAAAGATTGGCAAGATCCAATGATACCCCGGTCATCATCGGCATACCAAGGCTGTCTTTCTGGTCAAGCTTGAAGTCAATCCAGGAAATGTGAGAGCGAATAAAGCGGTGAGATGCATATCTGTGAAGATTTATTGGTCAAGAGAAGGCGATAGCAGATAGACGTGGACAACAAATCATGTTTCCCGAGCAAGGAATCTCGGATGATTGGATTAAAATCTCTTACTCAGAATAATTGCTTTTCTACATAGCCTCGTTCAAGGCAAATTCAACCTTACAAACTACCCCTCATCTGTTTCATCAGGCTTAGTGATGTACTGAAACCGTGAGATCATTATCTCCCATCCATCCAATTTTTGCGACGCGACAAGTCAAAAACCTCATTTGCAAACATATGGTGTTTATAAGTATGAGCTAGCTGTTCAATAATGGCAGTGATTGGAGAAGTTGCAAGTATAATTGCAGTTATTCAAATTACTCAATCAGTCTTCGAGCTCTGCTCAGATTATTATGGTGCTGTCAAAGACGCAGAAAACGAAATCGGACGTTTACAGGATGAATTGACAGGCTTGCACGAGGTTCTGCAAAAAGTTCAGAAATTGTTCGAAAACGGTCCAAGAAAACAGCAGTTCCTGATCTCGCGAGAATTTAACCAGGCTCTCGAAAAGTGCCGGTCGCTGGTAGAGGAGTTAAAAATAAAATTGGAGACCAAAAAGGACAACCTTTTCACTCGCTTTGTCCACCGTAGCCTGAAATGGCCGTTTTCGAGAAAGGAACTAAACAGAAAAATCCAACATCTTCACACAATTCAAAACGCACTTGCTGCAATTTTGACAATTGAACAGGCGGCCGTTTCTGGGAAGATTCTGGAGCGAGTCGACTTCCACGAGAAAGTCAGTATTCTGGATTGGATCTCATCCGTGCCTTGCGGGAAGCACCATGCGAGCCTCAAGGATGCAAGAGTTAGGGGCACTTGCGAGTGGTTGCTGCAGCATGACAACTTTGGGGAATGGACTAATTCCAACTCTTCAGTCATCATGTGGCTTTACGGATCGCCAGGTGCTGGCAAGACGTTTCTCGCCTCCAAGGTGATAGATGAAATAGAAAGCCATTTAGACGCTGTGTCAAATCAAGGATTTGCGTTTTTTTACTGCAATCGAAATGAACCGAATCGTCGTGAGCCACTCTCTATTCTGCGAAGCTATGTTCGCCAATTGTCTAGCCCCGCCGGAAATTCGGAGAGGATTCGAGGCAGAGTCCGAGACCTATATCGAGATATGAGGCTTAAAGGTTCGGAACTTGGCCTAGAGCTTTGCAAAGAACAGATACTTGAGTCTGTTAATATCTATGATAGAACTACACTCGTCTTGGATGCTTTGGATGAATGCGACCGGGAGTCTCGATCACATTTACTGGATACGATTGAAAAATTGCTACACGAGTCAACGAAGCCTATCCAAATCTTCATTTCTAGTCGACCCGATGGAGATATCAGAACAAGATTCGAAAATAAACCGAATATCGAGCTTCAGGCAAAACTCAACCAGGGCGACATTCAACAATTTGTTCAAAGTGAGATTGTCAAGCATCCACGATGGAAAGACATGCCTTCTTCATTGAAAGATGACATAATTGAGGTTTTGCAAGAAAGAAGTGATGGCATGTGAGTGTTATTTTTAAAGAAGAGTTTAATATCAAAAAATCTAACCAAAAATTAAAAGGTTTCAATGGGCAGATCTGCAAATCAAACAGCTTCTTGAATTGTATACCGAGGAAGCCATCAGAGACCGACTTGGCAAGCTTCCACAAACTCTAGAAAAGGCATACAGCGAGATCTATGGCAGAATAAAAGATAAGAACGACAAGATAATTTTAGATCGTGCCCTAAAGTGGGTGGCATGTGCCTTCGAGCCTTTGACCAGTGACCTGCTGTTGTCTGCAATATGTCTAGACCCATGTGACACTGTCAGGAGCAAGATAACAGAGGCCGTATTGCTAGATCTTTGCAGAAACCTACTTGTCATCGATTCTGTACGTGCGGTCTGGAGAGTCTCACATCTTTCGGTAACAGAATACTTCGAAATGAATCAGTGGGGACAAGAGAGTTCTCACTGCTATGTTGCCAAGGTCTGTCTTAGACTGCTCATCGATACATACACGGAAGAGTTCTATTATGCCTGGAAGGAGAAAGAACGCAATTCAATTCGTGAATATGCACGAGACTTCTGGGCCAAACATGTTCAGACTCAAGAAGAGCAAAAGGTCGATTCTCTCTTGGCCGATCTCTTGAAGACATTTCTTGGCTCGCCGGAGGAAAGCAGCACACAATACCGTGTCTGGACTCTTGAAATCGAAAGAGAATATGAAAATAGGCCTTCGAAAAGGTCCCCTGTCTCTTATTTTGGTCTTTATGCATTGTTCCCAGTCAAAAGGAGCATCTTGGCAATGTGTTACTTCCCTTTCTATATGTTATTGCAAGATTGGTGGGAAAGTGCGGAAATCCATTTCTCCGAAATGACCGATAATGGCCAAAATGTTCTCTGCATTGCAGCTCGGGAAGGAAACAGGAAAATCTGTGAAGCATTGATACGACGGGGCATGAATGTCAATCAACCGGATAGACTCAATGGTAGCGCATTGGCAACAGCAGCGCTTGCCGGCCATCTCGATATAGTCAACTTTCTCATTGAGAAAGGCAGCGACGTGAATCAAATTCTTCGAGCTGGATATCAAGCTGGAGATTATGGTAGCGCATTGGCAGCAGCAGCGTATAACGGCCATCCCGATATAATCAAAATTCTAATTGAAAAAGGCAGCGACGTCAATCAAATTCTTGAAGCCGGGAAATTTGGCAGTGCTCTCGCGGCAGCAGCAGTACTATCCAAGAATACTGAAATAGTTCGATATCTCATTCAGCAAGGCGCCAACGTGAATCAATTTCGTCAAGCTGGAGATTTTGGCAGTGCTCTAATAGCAGCTGCGAATAATGGCCATCTCGATACAGTCAAATGTCTTATTGAGCAAGGCGCCAATATAAATTTCCAAGATAGACGTTTTGGCAGTGCTTTAGCAGCTGCAGCTGCAGGATATGAAAGTATTGAAAAAGTTCAATATCTCGTTGAGCAAGGCGCCAACGTGAATGAAATTCTCCAAGCTGGACATTATGGCAGTGCTTTAGCAGCTGCAGCGAATAGCGGCTTTCTCGATACAGTCAAATATCTTGTTGAGCAAGGCGCCAACGTGAATCAAAGTCTCCAAGCTGGAGATTATGGCAGTGCTCTAGCAGCTGCAGCTGCAGGATATGGAAGTATTGAAAAAGTTCAATATCTCGTTGAGCAAGGCGCCAATGTGAATCAAATTCTCCAAGTTGGACATTATGGCAGTGCTCTAGCAGCAGCAGCACACTGCAATCTAGCAGCAACAAACTACGAACTAGCAGTACTTGAAGGATATAGAAAAATTGAAAAAGTTCAATATCTTGTTGAGCAAGGCGCCAACGTGAATCAAAGCCTCCAAGCTGGATGTTATGGCAGTGCTCTAGCAGCTGCAGCTGCAGGATATAAAAATAAGAATATGGTTAAATATCTTATTTATCTTGGCGCCAAAGAAGATTAGATTCGTAGTTTTGGATATTTTGGCAATGCTGTTAAGCAGCAGCAGCAGGATTCAAGACTACTGCAACAGTTTAAGATAGTGTTTAACGCCAATCAAATTCTTCAAGTTGGACTTTTACGGTAGTATTTATCTGCTGCAGCTGTATATGATCGACTAATTGAAACCTCAAATATCTCCTTGAGAAGGGAGCAGGTATCAATATGATGTTAAAAATCACGAGTTATGGTGGTGCGTTGGCGACCGCTGCCCACTGGGGCAATCAGGAATGTGTTAAGACGTTGATCAGAGCCGGAGCAAACGTCAATCTCAAGCATATGATGAGAAATTTCGAACAGCTCTTCGTGATGCACAAAAGGATGTCTCTCGAAAAAATATCAAAGATAGCCTGTCATGTTCATGAGTAGGAAAAGACAGGAAAGATTGAAAGCACGCCAACTGAAAGCGGTGGATCTACTCCATTTGTGGTCCTTCAACTTCCAAGATTAGTGTTGGTTGCTACAAGCCATATATATGGTATTTCTAATAAAAATAAATCTGACCTCCCGGTCAGCCTTCTAGATTTCCGTCTTTATCAATCTGCTCTTCACTTCCTGATGTCATCATACATAATAATCGATACAGCGATGTTATGAGTACTAGTGAGTTCAGGTACGAACGGATCTTGCACATCTAGCGCATGCCCATGTCGGTGCCTCTTCTTGCGTGCAAGATCTTCGTACGAAAGTAGAATCTTTTCTTGGATCATTTATGTCAAATGGCTAATGTTTTTGAATCGCTCCGTGACGATCTTGAGTTGTGCTTCGCCACCAGCCGCAGATTGGGGTGGCTTCACAATCAAAATCTTGCATGCCACATATTGTAATGCCATATCATGTAGTGGTATTGTTTATTTTTTTTTATCTGCGTCATTCTCAAAATTGTCAATACTGTCCTTTAAAAACCCCCCAAAAAATCAATATTTTAGAATTCGTAGCTGTCCTCCTAAGATTATACAATAAGCTGCGAAAGATAACTAGCCTCGCAATAACCTCTGAGCCCAGAAAAAGTTGATAGTCAGTATTTGAATGAATAATAAAACTAGACTGCCCTCGAAAATCAAATTATGGTAGGAAGCGTATAGAAAATTAACCGCTTGACAACATTAGCAGCTCTTTACCTAGGCAGCCACCGCCGACGGCATCGTTCGAACACTTACTAGTCGACTGTTTGCCACATATGTTCCGCCTGGTGATCTGCGAAACTCCTTCCGAGCCACTGAGAAAGGATGCGAATCGTTCGCATCCTTATAAGGTCATTAATATACAAAGCGGTACTTCGATAGCGATGGCAGTCGTTGCAGATAGTATGCCTGGTCGGATGATGGCTGTCAAAGAATGAGCCTCTTAAAACAACAAGAACTTATTTGCGGACATGAGATTCATCTAGCTTCTATCTGATAATACGCACCTCGTAACTCGGCCCAATAATGTCCTACAAAGGCAAGTGAGGTGGCTCCCAGAGCTTGCATAGATACCATCACAAGTCCCCATCGAATAGTATTGAAAACGCCCCATGTAGTGGGATAATCTGCCGATAGAAACGATTCCTGCCACAAGCGATAGATATAGCGTACTACGGATGGCTGATTCCAGAAACGTGAGAGATGCAGGTCTCAAACAGTCAAGAAGACCAAAAAAGCAGGAGCATGCTCCTCTCAGTGATAGAACCCGTCTCTGCGATGTCAGAACTGCGGTGCCAAAAAATACAACAAACCGACCAGAAAAGCAGATATGTCACAGCTCAAACGTATCGCAGCCTGAATATTGGCATTGAAGGCCCACTTGATCACACGAAACTTCGAATTTAAGAGAAAGTCCAGAATGATATTCACAATGACCTTGATGGAACTAATTAAGAGGGGCACATCTGGCGTGTCTAAAGCGCTGGTGCCAGTCAAAATAACAACTTCAATTGTAGAGCCGAGGGCGGAAACGTGCCGATGCGAATGTATGTAAGACTAGCTTGCTGAATGTCGTGGCCCACAAAAGTTGATGTAGACGCATTTGCAGCACTCGCTAAAGATACTTATGATAAGTCGCAATACAGTTTGGAAAATTCTCAATGTACTTGAGACGCCTAAACGGGACTCATCCGTTTGCGCCTCTTTGTCCGCAATGGTCATCCATACCACGCGAGGCAAACCCTTGTTCAGGATCTCACTGACGGTCCCAATGTACGTGTAAACCTCAGTGGTAACTGCTAATAATGAATCGATGTCGGCGATCCAGATCCTGACCACAGTTCTGTACAATATGGGTAGCAAAACGGCGCGTTGTCGAAAAGAAGGGCTTATAGATAGCTTCGATACTTCTAAATTGCTGACTCCAGTAAATGTTTTTTTGGTGGTTAGATTAATCTCGCTAGTAATATTGAAGCGAAAGACGCAGTTGTCTCTCCATTATATGCTACATGCCGGCACACAAGAGAACAGCCTTGATAAGGGAAGGCGATTTCCGTCAGCATGAACTGATACTATAACTTCCCCGCTTTTTGACAAAGAGAGTCGATCTAGATACTGCATAGGAAGAAGCAAACTTGGACTGTGCTTGGAAAATGACCAATTAGGTCACTGAGGCTGTATCTGCCAAATACTTAGAGAGTAGCTGCATAGAAGTCGACTATTATCATCGAATCTAATAATGGGCCTCCAGTGTTACCCCTTGCAGAAAGAATGGGCTATATACAAGAAAGTCAATTATATATACACCCACTTAAACCATTCCTATATTGACCGACTGTAGGGATCATGTAGACCGTATTTGCGTAGTACGAATGCTTGCTTATATTCGGCAGTGCAACTTCTATGGACTCTGTTTTGCTGAGCAGTCTGGCTGAGGATTCATCTGCAAGACAAAACATAGTCCGAGCAAAACTTAGGTAGGATCTACTTTTGTCGAACGTAAATTCAGATGCATATTTTTAATCAGCTCGCCAACAATTCTTGAGCCCGGAGTGAGAAGTCAGCTTCCCTCAAGGCTTCGCGAATAAATATAGCTCAGAATTCATTGAACTACAGCATAATTGATCAAATCAAATGATTTTTACCACCGAAGAATCACAAGTATAAAGGTGAAAAAAGTTTACCGTTTCTAGGAAGCCTCATACAGCGAGCGAAATATCGAGGACTTAGCAAGAAGTGCGGCGGGAGAGTCGAATTCGGCAAGGTTACCTCCGTCTAGGACAAGAATTTTGTCAAAGTCAAGCACACTTCGAAGCCTATGCGCTATCATGATAACTGTATAGCCACCGAAGCGTTCACGAATGAGTCGCTGAATCAGCTCGTCAGTATTCGCGTCAACGCTGCTAGTTGGCTCGTCAAGTAATAAAATTGATCCATCCTGCAACATTGCTCTCGCGAAGCTGAAAAGCTGTAGTTGTCCATGTGAGAATAATCCGCTGTCCATGACGGCATCTAGGCCACCCTTGGTGCTAATCGCCTTCCATAGCTCTACCTGTTCAAGTGCAGCAATAATCTGCTCGTCGGAAGCCTGGCCGAACGGATCTGCATTTATGCGCACTGTTCCTGGAAGAGACAAGACATCCTGCGACACGGTCACAAATTTGGATCGAATGAGGTCTCGGGGCACCGTGGAGGTATCAATGCCATCAATCACAATTGTTCCCTCGGTGAGATCAATCATTCTCAGAAGAGCAAGTAGCAGAGAGCTTTTGCCGCTTCCAGTTCTTCCACAAACTGCAATTCTCTGGCCATGCGCAATTGACAGAGTGACATTGGACAGGACGGAAGTGGTGTTTGAGCTGTATGCTGCAGACACCCCGTGGATTTCCAAGTCGCCTCTCTGTGGCCATTCAGGCGGCGGGGTGCGATCCTCTCCAGGTAAATTTTCAGAGTCCGTGTTCTCCGTGAATTCTTTGACTCTGCTAACAGCGCCAAGGGATGTTTCCAGAAGTGTCCAGAACTCGATTAAGCTGGTCAAGGTATTGTTTAGATTCATGATGTTCACCATTGCAACACCCAAAAATCCAGGATTCACTCGGGAACGTAGTATTACCGCAAGGGACATTAGCAAGACCGCGACTACGGCGACGATCATGTCTAGGACAAGCGTAAGCCATCTTTGAACACATAAAAGAAGGTAGAATGGCTTTTGAGATGTGTCAAGAAGCTGCGTGTTTTTGTCAAGCGCAGCATCAGACCAGCCGAATGCTCGTATAGTCGCCAATCCAGACAAGGACTCGATAAAGTGAGAATACAGCGGAGCCTTTGTCTCAATACTAGCGGGCTATATTAGTCATACCATCGGGTGTATTTCATAGGGCATCACCTACTCCAGTAATCTCAGTTGTCGCGAGGTCCTCAAGTAGAACTTTTGAATCCCATATACCAGCCCGAAGAGAAACGATAGGGGTATTATCATGTACCAGACTGCAATCGAAGTGAGGATTACGCTCCAAATAGTGTTGATAAGCTCTGTTACGACGATTAGTTTTCTCGAACAGTCATTGTTATGTCATTGTTATCGGAAGCCATACGAAAGGAAACAGATATCATTGCGTTTGGTAACGTCATGTCAAGAAGCCGCATGTCTTGTCCAAAGCTGTTCACGGGTATCGAATTATTAGATCTCGGCATTTCGAACGATATTAGGAAGGGTAACGAACTGGTTGATGATTACACCGATGTCGGTTTGTGTTAAATACGAAATTGGAGCACTATCGGGTATATTAGCAAGTCCGCTATGTGATCGCTCTCACTGTTTTCTTACCCCATTGAGACTTTCAGGAGCAACTCGTGAAGTCGAAGTGAAGATCGAGGGACAATAGCAACCATGAAGTAACTAAGTATATTAGCTGGAGTACAAATCTACAATTGGATCAACAAATGCATGGCGCTATCCCTTACAAGCAGGCAAAAATGAGCGCTAGCGCATTGCACAGCGCAAAAAGTCCATAAATTGATAGCCAATAGTCCAACCTCGAAGTTGCGTCATTCGACTGAGACCACTTACTAAGCCATATTGCTGTTGTGCTTGATCAGCTGTAGTTCATAAGACGCTGAAGCAGACTTACTTTGTAGACCACCAAATGTACCAGAGCAGAGGATGAAAGTCCCATACAGTGCTAGTCTCAACCAGCCCATAGATGTTCCGTAAAACGAATAGACGCTCCAATCACCCTCTTGGCGTCGGGTGTCACTATTGACCGGTGTAATTTCCAAAGCTGTCTGCGACATGGCACTTGCCGGAGCTACCGTTGAACTTTCATCTTTGGTGTTGCTTAATCGTGTAAGCAGGCGATTCTCGCTTGATCGTAATTTCTCAAACGTCCCTTGCTCGCTGATGTAACCATTTGAATCGAAAACTATGATGTGGTCTGCCAGTGGCAGGCGGTTCACTGACTCTGTTAGCCAGTTGTAAAGTAGGATATATGGTGATACTGACCTGAGTGCGTTGCCAAAATGATCGAAGTACCCAATTTGCGGAGTAGGCCATCTCGACTGAGTAAACGCGTGCACACCTTTTCCTCTGTCAAAGCGTCAAGTCCACTTAAAACATCGTCGAAGATCGCGAGCTGTTTTCTAGCATAGCAGGCTCTCGCCATAGACTACAGCGTATTAGACTATCATCTCTTACCACGATTCAAGAAATACTTACGACGCGTTGCCTTTGACCTCCGCTAAGCTTCATACCTTTGCTTCCGACGGTAGTCATATCACCATCTGGCAGCTGCTGAAAGTCTGTGTCCAATGCGCAAGCATAGATAATTGAATTGTACCAAACTTCGTCAAATTCCAGATGACCGATGATATTTTCTCGAATGGTCCCGTTCTTGATCCAAGGAACTTGATCACAAAAGGAGAATTCTCGAGTCGACAGCTGCACCGAGCCCTCAAAGCTAGAGGTTTCACCAAGAAGCCCTTTAAGAAATGTGGACTTGCCGCAACCCACCGGACCGACAACCATAGTCAACGACGGGCCATAGAGATGTATATTAATTCCTTGAATTGTGCTCTGACGATTTCTATTCCAGCCAAAAGAGCCGTCTCGAATACTCAAGATTTGCTTGTCAACAGAACCGCCCATTTCTGATTCACGAGCCGCTTTTGGAAGTGGTTGTAATTCCAGCATATTGTCATTGGCATCGGAAACCACATGCTGTTTAACAGACGTTGTCTCC
The DNA here is from genome assembly GCF_001896365.1 of Talaromyces amestolkiae. Lineage (NCBI taxonomy): Eukaryota > Fungi > Ascomycota > Eurotiomycetes > Eurotiales > Trichocomaceae > Talaromyces > Talaromyces amestolkiae. The sequence continues at coordinate 187,658 of NW_024468067.1, read as the reverse complement.
ACTTTTCGTAAATCACGTCGATGTTCCTGTTGTAAGTATTCCTGGATTCGCTGGAAACAACCCAGCGATGAGTACAATTGTGGTATAGCATATATCATGGTAGCGATAGGGGAAGTTATCAAGCTGAGAATCGACAATGACGAAAACGCCTGAGCAACGTTCAGGCTACTTTTCTGAGAAAGCGCAAACGCCGCAAACGTGATGACAGGTATGATGATGTTCGGCAGATTTGCTTTGAAAATTAGTTTCAATGATTATCACTGACACATCTTGACCACCCGGTAGTTTGAGGACTTACTCAGGCAGGTGTTTGTTACAGAGAACTTTCTGTAGCCCTTTGAGAGGCTCACCTCAGCGGTCCTCATCGCTTGGATAGTACGAGAGAGCACTTTCGAGATTCCTAGCATTTTGACAGCTTTGATAGAGCCGAAAAGCTCTGTGGTCCAATTGACTCTTTTTTGAGTTGATTCTATCCATGATTTTTGACGCCTCGCGACGTATCGTCCGACGAAAAAGGACGATATACTTGCCACTGTGAAATCAAAGCGAGGTCAGATCACTTGAGACCATTATTCACAGATCCAAGATCACTCACCGACGGATATAAGTACTGGATAGACACAAGCTATACCGATTTGCCTCTCTAATAACCACACGGCTATCAAAGCCTGTATCAGACTTGCCCAAATCTCATTCACAAAGCTCCATGTTTCGGCAATTCTCTCCACGTCCGTACTCATTAGCGTTAAAGCTGCAGATTCTGGAGTGTTGCCAATTTTCGACTCCAACATTGTCCTAAAGATGATGCCAACGAGCCCGCCACGTATCATTGCCACCAGTCGGAAATTTAAATGCTGATACCAACCAGTGAAGATCTAGATTGAGAATTAGCCATGAATGTTACAATTAGATACATCAGGATTTCTATACCGCGATGCCGAGATATACCAAGCCGTACGCGGCTATGAGGCCATATCCCGTAGTGTTAGATGACACCGCTGTATCATTGCTGATGAAGTTGATAGCGTCTTGAATCAAAAAAGGCTGTGCAAGCTTCAATGCAACTACGCAAATTTGTGGTATTACTGTACCGAGGAAGGGCTGCATAAAACTGAGAATCACGGCTTTTGCCAAAGCGTTCTTGCCCCGTTGATTACCTGTCACCGATTATATCAGCTTCACAAATTCGCGGCTAATACGTGTAGTAGCAGGGAGTTATACTTGCTCTCCATCCTCGCTGGAGGCTTTCGGTCACCTCTATGGAGGATAGATCCTCAGTAATTTGGAATAGATTTTCAGCAGAAAGTACGTTGACGTATCCCTTGAGTAATAGTGGATTCAGCCAACAGAATAAGGCGCGATTGAAAAGTCCGCTTGTCGATTCGGTTGATATCTCTTTGTACGCTGATAAAAGAATATGTCTCTTTTCGATAGATTCGATGATCAGCATAATAAGTTTCAGACCTACAATTGCAGTAAGAATAACCGCTATAGATTCCCCTTCACGCATCAACCAATGGGTTCTTGCGCGTGCAATGTCGAATATTAAGGTGATCAGTATGTATAAGGAGACCAGAAAAGAAGGCCTGACTGATCTTTTGTGTTCGAAGTGAGAAAGCAAGGCAATCACCAAGGCAGAAGTCAAACCTAAGGTTGCAGAGGCGATGAAAATGGCAGGTGCGATGGTACTCTTAGATAAGCACCACAGACAGAGAAGTGCCAGTTGTAGGCTTGCGTATGCAGCAATGGAAACCTACACAGTCTTAGTGCATTTAGACACTCAAAATGAAGCTAGAGATGCAATATACCAACTTGAGGGTATGGAGCACAGCAGCAGGCTGAAGCTTTACGTCTTGGCCGTACAATTGCACCAACCTGAACGGTGCAATTATCAGTATCAGGGCTGCTGGAGCAACCGACATCATACTCTCTTCGAACAGGACTTCATCACATTGAATTACGTTAGCCAGCCTAGGTATGTTGAGCATCAAGTTTTTCACGGGGATATCTTGCCTGTAAAATCAAATCCGCCGCGACATTGTTGGCTCCAGACTTGGGCTCCGAAAGAGGCATCATGGCAGATGTCCACTGGTATTTGCATTTTGAATTAAATAACCCACGCGAAAGAATATGCCAATTGCACCGTGGTGCAACAAGCATTCAAAAATTGATGCACGGGCAGTATTATACGTTACGAGTCTATTCTGTGGAGATACTTGGAACTCTAGGTCGTGGAAACAAAAAAAAAAAGGATTTGAACAAAACTACGATTTCGCTGAACAACATTCGTGCAGAATCCAGATCCTTAACAGTGGTGCCTAGCTGCGGGGATTACATCAAGGTCTCAATTGCAAGGCGCCGGCAGCGGTACCACGATTGGCCTCAGCCAGGGGATAAGTTGGATTTAATTTATTGTAATCTGCTAGCCATGCGCTAACAAATTTGGATCTATCAATTTGTCCCAATATTTTCTGTTGCATTTTCTTGATTTGCACAAGGCAGACAAAGAAAAGGATGCATGGATGGCGGTAGTCTAGTTAGGCGAAGGCCTTATCTACAACCAACATCGGTCGATATCCAATGAGAGCATAAGTTGCGCCATCCCCTGTCAATGTTTCGTCTTCAACCATAACAACCTCACGTAAATAACCCAGAATTAGTTGACCAGCTTTTGTTATCTTGTCGATATATGGTCTCTACGTCGTTATAATTTACCCAACCTACAAGTCCACTGCAATTTTTGTTCGATGACAGGACCCAACTTGCTTCTGGTGTGTAGCTACCAACTGTTAGATATGACCATGGTTGCCTGATTGGCCAGTTTTAAGACGGATCCATGTTGGTGTCTATTAATTTGCTCGACTTTTTTCGTTCGGCCCAAGTATCCAAGCACCTTGATAAGGAAATCACGTCCTGTTTGTCGACTAACTCATTTGAAGCTATTCACTGTTCGTCAAACACCATGTTATCATCCGAAATTACACCGTTGCTGCCGCCACCTCAACCCCCAGTCAAAGAGTCAAGTTATTGGAAACAATGGAAGGTGGTATACTTGTATTCATTCTTCATTTTGGTTAGCAATTTGGGCGGTGGAATGCGACTCGCCCCCGAACTAGGACTTATCGAGCTGGCCGTCTGCCGCAAATACTATTTGAGCCACGACCCGCAGAACCTGGATGATCATGGCAATGTTCCAGAGGCACTGTGCAAAGTTGATGTCGTGCAATCCCAATTAGCCATGCTCAGGGCCTATATGAGCATTCTCAATAGCATTGTTGGCATTCTCGTCGCTCTGCCTTATGGTGTTCTAGCTGATATCAAAGGTCGGCGGCCGGTCGCGGCCTTGAGTTCAATTAGCATCACACTTTCCAAATCGTGGATAATATTTGCGGGTAAGTCTCTAAACTAACTTGTACTTGACGAATACTGACCGATACGTGATATTCATACAGGCTTCTTCTACAATACTTTTGAGCCAGAAGCACTCATGGCTTCTTCCCTGTTTCTATTGCTTGGGGGCGGAACTACCGTGCTCAATGCTGTGATAATGGCAGCCTTATCCGATTGCGTGTCGGCTGATAAACGGTATCAACCCTTTCGTATTTCTGCTAGTGTTCAATCGCTAATATACTGATCGAGTTGATCACAGAGCTGCAGTTTTCTTCTATACCAGCACCATGTGTTTAGTCTCTGAGCTGATAGCCATTCCTTTAGGCGCATTAATAATGACAAAGACATCTGTACATGCGGCCATGATTACCGCGACTGCACTCGAATTTTGTGGACTATTTATTCTCGCAGTTACTCCCGAAACTTTGAATCGTACGACAGGTACTGAGAGGCAGCCCACGGAGAATTCCATCTGCAGTGTCCAGCCAGCAGCCAGTCCTGACGAGCCCATTTCTGTACGCACTACACAAATGACCAGCCGATGGACAAAAGATCAATTTGATCGTATTCGAGATCGCCTTCTGCAACCAGCACGACTTTTGTGGGCTGACAAGACTATCTTCCTTGGCCTGCCTGTCTTTTTGACCACCCCATTGCTCCGCCAGGTTGTGTCGTTGCTCTTGCAATATGCCTCCAAAAAGCTGAATTGGACCATCGCCGCTGTGAGTTGCCATTTATTATTCAACAAGATTCCCTTCCAATTACCTTCACATTCATTTTTACGAGTGATCGTAACTTGCCTGCGATGAGCAGTCTTTTCCCCCCATATTGAAAAGTAACAATTTCTAAACTACATTAAAGGTTGGCCTTATCGTTTCAATTCGTCCTGCCGTCAATATAGTCCTCTTCGCACTTATCCTTCCAAATTTCAGTCGTTCCCTGGCTTCGCGCCTGGAAATAAGTGTTCCACAAGCGGACCTTCTTGTCGCTAGAGGGAGTAGTATTTTGCTGGTCGCCGGGCTTCTGTTCATTGGACTTGGTCAATCATTAGCATGGATCATTATTGGTAAATACGCTAAAATTTGCTTTTTCATTTTGTGATTTTCGCGCTGACTGTGTCTATCATCCAGGTCTCGTAGTCTATACACTAGGTTGGGGCTTTGACCAGTCAGTACAGCTATGGCTAACCTCTCGCGTCGAGAGAGCACAGATTGCTGTTTTGTATAGTATAATATATCTGGTGAGCTCTGTGGGTGGCTTGACTGAGGCACCTCTGCTTGCATTCACGTTCTCTGCTGGACTAGACATGGAAGGGGCTGGATCTGGACTGCCGTTTCTTGTCGCTGCAGGAATTTTTGCGGTGTCGAGTTTGGGAATTTGGTTCACAAGAGGTTAGCAGGATCGGAAGCCGATTGAAAGGTTGGTTTCAACCCAAATTTGATATGTATGGGGATTATCTATCATTACCCACAAACGTGTTTACGAAAAAGAGAAGTAGAAATATTGTTTCAGCAGCATGTTCTCGACATAGTCTTGGTCTGAACTTGGCCATTACTTTCTAGAGAGATTCAAAAGACATCAATAGATTTTCCAATATAAGTTTCACAGTTACACGACTGATTAATATTCTGCAATTCAAGTAAAAATCAGATGTGACGCGCCCGACTCTGATCAAGCAATAGTATTTCTGTTGTTTGGCGCATGGTGCTTAATCATGTGATTCAACTCCGGCACTGGACTACGCTGGCTTGTGCAGGAAACGAGCTTACTTGATTCCTACGGCGCCCCAATACTCCGCCAGCCGGTCTTCCATGACAGGAACCTCGACGCAGCTGCAGAATTCAATCGTGAAACAGACCTCGATGCCGTGGACGCACTCGCCTCACCACGAATTGACGGCATCTCAACCAATCTCTCAGCATTCCACGAACGCGCCGGGAGATTTGACACGGCGTAGGGCTGGGTGGAGCCGCTTGACGCGGCCACATGGCCGATGCGGTATCTTCAGGGTATCGTAGGTGTTACGTCTAAGGAGACGGCTGATGAGTTCATGAGGCTGTTTATGACTCCCGGTAGTGGGCACTGCGTTGCCAATGAGGCGTATGCGCGCGTCCCAGCGGACTACCATGTCTTCGATACGTTGGTGGAGTGGGTAGAAAGGGCACAGTTCCGGATGGTGAAGTTCTGAGCTCAAGGCCGCCAGATGACAGAACACCACGAAAAGATTATGTTCGTGGCCAAGCCAGGCTGTGTTCTTTGGCGAGGATGAGAAGTATTGGATAAGTTATGACTGTTCAATTATTTAAGAGACCCTGTTTCGGGCTTTAGTCAAGGCATTTGATGTTACAATATATCAAAAGAACCTATTAAGGATATTGGTTTCACCTAATGTATGTAAAAATTTAGTCTGAATCTTAGTTGATTTACACATAACAGGTAGGTACCTATTAAAATCTACGTGAGTGATGAAGAATATATCCCGAGTTCATGCATCTCCGCATAAATGCATCAGTATCGTATGTCTAGGTTATTACAGCCACCCCTATATTCTACATAAGGTATTGCTTCACGACTACGTAATCAACTGAGAAGAAGACGAACTTTTACAGGCTCATACCATATAGCCGGTGGATTTCAATTTCAAGGCAGGTACAGTGAACACGGAAAAATCTGGCAAGAGTATGGCTACAATATCATACGAGCGGTCTTCAGAAGGACCCGAGGGTAGGCATTGTTGGGATGAAAATGGCGAGTGGTAGTGGCGCTTCGGCTGAAACCGTAGGCAGCTGAAGGACATGGAAAATTAAGCAATAAGCCGAACACTGTTCATAAAGGCTGGCATATCGGCATTTTCTGGTCCGTTGACTTTCCGGGTTATATGAAATCCCCGATATTATGGAGGATCATCGACATCGGCTGCTTGAATCGGCTATTTGGCTGTCTGCAGGTATGACTCGTGACGACCAAGATCGGATTAGATAAATCTTACCGACACAAGTCAATGGCAACAATACACATCGCATTATAGTATATGGCTCAAATACAAGGCTAGCGAACGTCACTCCAACTTTTATCAAAACCGGCAATTTTACGACCTTTCGGAAACAGTGTATCGGCGTATCGCTGTATTCGCGCTGCTGTGGGGCCAGGTACGGAAAACCGGATCAGATAAAGAAAAATACCATTAGAGAAATAGCAAAATTACCCCACCAAAAGACATTGTTTCACTCTTGGGCTTACATTGGGGGCCCCTGTTGGTTATACATAGTTCTGGGCAAAGTCTAGATTGATCAGATAATTTCGCTGAGCGGATCAGATAACTCAACTGGGTCTTGTACATCCCTCATTGGGCAGCCCGGAAGAGTTGTACGTACGAAGTATGGATATGTAGTACCCGGTGCTCCCCAAGGAGGCATTAATTTAGAATACAACTGAGGTTCCATGCTCCGCTATCGGTCGCTCAATCCATTGCCAAGTTATGAGAGCATGATTTCGTGTTTCCGTGGTAAATATGCCCCACGGCACGGAATGAAGTGGAGGAGCAGCGGTGAGGTTATCGGCGAAAGTGGTCCCGGGTTAGACGACTCCAGATCTTTATGTGTCTGAAGAATAGAAATACACAAACTTGAATGTTATATTCAGACCACGGACTTCTTTGCATGTCTGTTTTTCCCTACTTAACATAAAATGTCGTCTCTTAGCGTAGCGCAAAAAGTAACCCGAGTGTTGGTGGCTGGTGGTTCATATGCTGGCCTTTCGGTGACACTGAATCTACTTGATCTCTGCAATGGTCTTTCACCGCGGTTCTCAGGCACAAACACTCCCGCGGATAGAAGCCAGCAGACGCCTGTTGAAGTCACGATAGTTGACGAACGAGATGGATTTTGTGCGTTATCTGTTTTTACCCAATTTCAACACCGACGGCGGGAGAGTCTGCAGGCTAACAATATGTGGTTTCGACAGATCACTTGATAGGAACTCCGCTCGCATATGTCTCGAAAGAATATGCTGAAAAGGCCTGGATCCGGTTCCAAGATATCCCTGCTCTACAAATACCCTCGGTCAAAGTCCTCCGTGCTAGTATTACGCAACTCAACTGCGAGGAGAAATTTGCGACTGTCAAGGCAATTGACACAAAGCAAAATTATAAGATACCATATGACTATTTCGTTGCTGCCTCGGGTTTGCGACGAACAAAGCCATCGGCGCCGGTTGCGTTGACTAAAAAGGAGTATTTGAAGGATGTGTTGGAGCATATTCAACTGGTCGAGAGTGGGAAACATGGGGTTGTTGTTATTGGCGCTGGTAAGTATCAAGTCCCTCAAGATATCTGCTATATATATCGCGTGACAAATCCTGAATCTGTGCCTAGGGGCCGTCGGCATTGAGATCGCCACAGAGGTCAAAATGATCTACCCTCATCTGAAAGTTACATTGATTCACTCTCGACAACGGATATTATCCTCCGAAGACTTACCAGATGAATTTAAAGATGTGGCATTGAACTTGGTCCATGAAGCGGGTGTCGAGACAATTCTCGGTGCTCGGGTAAAGGACACGATCAAGAAGACCGACTCAAACTCCACATTATATGAAGTCGTACTTTCAGACGATCGCCGCATCCAAGCCGATTTTGTGATCAATGCCATCTCCAAGTTTCATCCAACTGCCACATATCTTCCGTCCACAGCGGTAGACGAGGAAGGTTACATTAAAATAAAGTCCAGGTAAGTATATATTACCCACTGCCTTCTCTACCAGGATGACTGATAAGAGTATAGCACCGAATTTCATGGCGACACCCCAAACGCCACCTTTCACTACGCAGCCGGCGACATCGTTCGCTGGTCCGGCATCAAACGCTGCGGTGCCGCAATGCATCAAGGCCTCCATACAGCCGTCAACATTCACCAACGAATCCTCGCTGCCCGAACAGGTATCACCCCTCGTTTCAAAGAGCTCGATTCGAATGTTCCGCCTATGATGGCTCTCGCCGTGGGAAAGAAGGCTGTTTCATATAGTCCGCAAGCTGGCACGAAGTCAGGAGAGGATGTATTGAAGGCGTGTTTCGGGGATGACTTGGGATTTACAAGTACGCACCGACCACTTTTATGACGTGAGAAAGAAGAGAATAGCTGACGGTTTTTGTAGTATGCTGGAATTATCTCCGTCTTGGAGAAGCGCCATACAAGGTACACAAACCTTATGAGTATGGCGCGGGAAAGCGCGATAAACTGACAGAATTGTTAGCCCACGAACCAATCCGTGTTTAGACAGACTGCAGGTATTATGACTTTGAGCAGGCCGCTTTTGTTTATTTTCGATCTGTTCACGACGACGGGCAAAAACCTGTACTCCTTCAACGTTTTGTGACTTAAGAAACTTTTATTCATTTCGTGACGTTGACTATGGATTTAAAGACCTGATGACTATGGACCATCGCAATCCGCCACCTGTTTGGATATCTGAAATAGTATTGTACTAAATCACTTTGATATAACACAGTACCTGCATACAGACTAATCACGGTAATTTTAACTTGTTCCTTTATCAATCAGTAAGGGTATATTGGCGGAATCCATCGGAGAGGATGGTCAACCACGTCTGATAGGGAGTTAAATTGTCTTAATGTTAAAGCAGATAATGTTTCAACGTGAAGTTGAATTTATTTTCGCTCATTGGCACTGCAAGAACAAAACACGAGCATCTGTAGCATCGATGGACATCGTTTCCAAGGATGGATGCTGTCCGAGGTAGACAAGACAGAACGAAGCTCATTTGCTAGAAGTCCATCCGGTGCTGAACACTACATGTTTGCTACTGAGTCCCGTGTTTGAACGTGAGGACAATTCCGGGTAACTGTTGAGATAACCCACGCTAATCTCATCAGCGGTGCAAAGACTGAAGGATACAAAGTTAGGAATCTAGCTATAATACTTCAGATATTTCTACAATATCCAGACAGGGTTGGGACGATACTGATGTTCTCTAGACCAGTCCCATGCTTCCTCAATTTCAATCAAAGTGTCCTAATGGGAACTCATGGAGAACGGAATCTTCAGTGTAATAAAAGGATAAAAGTTCCCTTAATTTTGATTTCAGTGTGAATACAAACGGTACTAGAAACTTACTAGACGTCTACAGCTCTTGATCACGGAAATATGGCCTTCGTCTCGAGCAATATCGACTTGAATGGGAAGAGAAGATACCGATATAGCCCGTTGCATAAATAGCTTGACAAATTCGTTTGTTCTTTCTCTCCAACCGTTTCAAGGAGAAGGAGCCTTTCTTTAAAGAACAAGCCTTTCCGCAAGCGCTGGAGCAAGACCCTGGAGAAGCTATCCAATGGATGGATCTAGCAAAGTCTCACAACACCTAAAACGAAGATGACAATCGGCAGCGTCTTACTTAGTCAAAGGATTAAGAAGGCTTTAGATATGAATATACTCAATTTTAAAAGAGATCCAGCCTCTCTAACATCAAGACAAAACCTATATCATAGAACCAATTAGATAATATCTTAAACTAGAATATATCCTAGTATAATAGAAACCGCTAATGAATCTTCCTAAAGAAGTACAAAAAAAACATCTATATAGTAGCGAAAGCCTACTAGGTACTTAGCCTACTAAAATACCTAGACAAGATAGTAGAGAAGCTTATTATAGATCTTATAATGGTTTTTATAGAGTGCCAGGGGCTTTTCCACGAAGTTCAATTTAGTGAGCGCTGACATCGCAGCAAGGCGGACGCCTGGCGTGCCTTATAGACGAGATTGAGAGATTGGAGCGAAGGCAAGATTGGAGCATGGCCTTCCTTTCATGAACATTAAGGGGTCTATAATTATGTGGTCGGGAATCGAGGGGCCTTGCTCGATAAAGACGGGCACGCTGGATGGAGACCCCTATAAGCTCCGGTCTGCCTTAGCGCTCACCAGTATCACCGATCTTCTTCATAATATACGTACGGTTGCTGGCGGCTGCCATTGAGGCTGCAGTCCAGGGGTGAGAGGAGTATCATTTATAGATAATCGGGGCCTTATTACTGCGACTAAATCAGTGAAGGGCACCTATAAGACCATGCAACATACTATTACAATCGAACACAGGGTAGAGAACTGTATTCGATTCAATTCTTAAAAATATAGGCGGCCTTCTTTCCTAGATAAAGGAAAGACCTCTTTAGACAGACAATTAGAGAGGAAAAGATTATAGTGGAAGGCATAAAAGCTACTATTATGTCTGAAACAATACACTAGCTAGGGTTTTTCTAGACAGGCAATTATCCCTACAAGGCCACTACATCACACACCTCTAGAGAGCTTGGAAGATCGAGGTAAACCTTAGATCAATCTAAAGAGCCAATAGCCTAACCGCAAAACTTATATGCGGACTACAATATGCTACCGTACAAAATCAGCCCTTAATCAGAACTATGGTAGCAGAATCAGAAAATATAAATATTAGACCAATAACATCCAATCAACTGCCAAGTAAGAACCAATACAGGCATGTTTCCCAAGACACCATTAGAGGCCTTAATCCACAAGGCAGCCCTAAAGCCAGTAGACACACTATTAGATACCAAACTAGATACACCACTAAATATGCCTCTATCAAAGCGGTTGGGCCAAGCTTTAAGAGCTTATTATTAGCCTTCGTTATACAGGCGTAATCCAAGGCAAGGAGGAAAGTAGTAAAGGATTGGACCTATAAGAAGACTATACAAGAAGCTCACAAGCATAGAAAAACATAAAAGATACCACTATTTGATGACTAGATAAGGCAGCTACAAGAGCGCCAAACCACCAAGCAAGCCACTTCATAATTAAAGACTAGACATACGCCCATACGAGCATTCTTACACCAGACCTAGTCCCTGCACTCCCTAGAGTGCAAAGCCTGCATCCCACTATGAGAAATGGTCTCTCACATCCTATTTGAAGGCCATGGGGCCACTATATCACTGCTCGAATTCGTAAGTAGCGCTGACCTATATCTGGATAAGAAGCAAGCTACCATGGAAGCTGAGTTGGGTGACCACCAGGGGTGGGGGGCCTTAACGGATAGGCAGGATTCAGGGGATGAATAGGGGGATAGGTGCCCCTACATTCAAATTCATGAGAGATTTCTGTCGACGTGGTGGCCTATGAGCAGGCCCGAAGGTTCTCGGCGAATGCACTAGATAGGGACGAGATAAGAGCCGGGATTAATATTACGCCTAAGACTACTAGGGGCGGGGCCTAGGGATAGAGATGGACAGGTCTCATATATTCCCCCTCCTTTCTTTTCCCCCAAAGTATACCAACACATGCTTCGGGAGTACCCTTACACCATAGGGATATTGGTAAGCTTAGCCAACTATATTTTGTATCAGAATAACAACGCCATTCGCCATCTTAGTTAGATTTCATTGCGCGTCAGCTAGTTGTAAGGTAGTGAGGCACCAACGACGGCACCAAAAAGCATAAATTGCCCCAGTAATTGCGGTGATTGCACGGTATATAAGCTTACAACCAGTTGCTGCCCTAGGCCTTCAACTCTTTTGTAGGGTTTTGACCTCACACTAGTTGACAGGATTATATTACGGCTATCCCAGATTTGGTGAGCACAGAGTATGTATCCTCTAGCCTGATCTCATTAGATGGCTAGCTGTCCTCGATATAAGGATTTGCCAGAATCGCCCTCACTAAACTAGCGTGCATGATTCTGCGGTGTGTTATGTACGGCACAGCGACGCCGGATATTTCTATTCTATTGGACACACTTGAATACAATACAATACACTTTCCCACTCAGTTTCTCACTAGTACTATCGGACTTGCGGATAAATAATCAAGGATATCACAAACTGAGTACCAACTGCGCCGCACTGCGCTGTACTAAAAACTGTGACCGTGCGGCTGAAATGCTACCTCAAAACCCCATCCCTGCTCTATTAGACTCTATCCAGGAAGCATACCATTAAGAATCAGCAATCTCTAAGTTCAGCTGTTCCTATTTCGAGACCATAGGTGGCTATTTAGGTGGCGAGAAGGCATAGCGAACTCGAAAGAAAGAAGGCACGTGGAAAACGATTTGCGAAAAAATCTTTTGGGTCTAGGAATAGAGGATCCGGCCGGAGTTGATCAATGTGTCATGTTCCAGGCTTCAGGACTACATAATTGCGTATTTATAATCACGTACATTGTTGGATGCACGACTAATCGTGATGTTCTCGAGGGCAATGATCTTGGAGTATGCGTAAAATTGTATGCCCAGGTAACATAAATCTACATCGAATGCCAGGTTCTTGTAGCACTTTCTTCCAGTAAAAGTCATATAGAACCTGAAATCCCCGAGAGCGCCAATGAAGAACCGCTCATTAGCCAGCAGCGAACATCTTGTTGACGGAGAAAGTAGGAACTTGAGCTACTTGCCAGACTCGCACTGGACGTTATTGAAAAGGGCCCAGATAAGGAAGGAGCTTTAATAACAGTCACTATTATGAAGCTAACACCCATTATACCAAGCCTGTTGTTAATCCTACGCGAAAACTCCTGCTAGGAACGATAGTGAAGGGGCTAGTCAATTTCCTGCGAATATTTATCGCTTGTATTCCCCTTCACGTTAATGCGATGGACATTCGATAAGCGGGTCTAGTGATGTTGCATTCAAGGGAAAATCTGTTCAATCGGTCTAATGATGCACAAAGAGAGCATGGGTGCTTTGCGGCATAGGACACGTGCTGAATCATGCCTGTTGGTTATTGCGATGGACCATATCAATCAAGCGGGTCTACCAATTTGGTTCTACCAATTTGGTTCTCGGAACAATTTCGACCTGAAAGACATACACTACTGCACGTCGTATTCGCTGGTGTAGTGCTCCACTTAGGGAGCGTGGACTTTTGCGGCGCAGGGCATGTATTTAGTCGGAAATTTTTGGAAATTGTGATACAAAAGTAGTTAACTGACATGATGCGGTACGGTTGAGTATTGATATCATAGTAGAAAATGCCACTTAGAGGTTTCGTACTTTACAGATACGTGGAAGAGACAAAATACAGGTTGTTGTTACATATTCTTACTTACATTCTCGCCATACGAAACATGGTGCACGAGTCATGTACCCGAGTCCACCTTAGCTCTAACGGCGATACGTAGAAATGGTAGTTCTACTCTGGATAAATCTAATTTTCGGACTGTTTTCACCATGGCCATTAAAATATCTTGTTTTCCTATCTTGACTAAATTTCAGCCATCACATATTTAATTGGCCTGGTGGCCACTGAAGAACAAAGATTGGATTAATATTTCTGCTGTATAAATTAGAAGATAGAGACATACGCAACTACGGGAATACATATTCCATGGATAGGCCTGCTATAACCAATCAAATATCGCGTTTCTAGGCTCGATTGGAAGCAGGGATTGAGGCTCAGATTAGTAGGAGCACAGACCTGATACCGGTATGCCAAGCGCGGTAAACCAGGGCCTAGGGTTTCTGCGGCCTTGGCATTCCCTTCTGCTACGGAGGTAGTATATAGTACACAACTTCTTGAATGCGGCGCAGTTCATGTTTATTAGTCGATGTAATATTCGGGCCCTCATTAACAGCCGAGATGACAATGGGAAAAGTCTGTGCGAAGCTAGGCCTGGGAAGGCTTTCTAATAACAATTTGATTATACGCCGCACTCATCTATCTACTCGATGTACGTAGGCTGTATTCTACTTTAAATGCCGGTAGTATCTTCGGTATACATAATACTTCTCGATCATTTCTCTAATTACACTCGACTCTCTTACTGTTGATAATTGCTTATTGTGACAAGCACTACAGGCTGACTGATTATGAACGCGTTTGTTGTGTACAGGGCTGTCGATACATCCCAGTTCTGCCGAAGCATACCCAGAGCCTCCTAGATCTCTTTCTCTTTCGGGGAGCACTTTAACGTGCCTTGCAGATTGGTTCAAGTGTTGATCTAATTCTGCCCGAGCTTCATGCTACGAGCTAGTAATATCGTCTCAATCAAATTAAAACCAGTCCTCAACTACTTGCTAGCATCATCACACCCAAAAAGTATGGTTGAGTAAGCCACATCATGTTCGATAGACCTCTTAGTCAGATTACTGATGCTAGCCTTGTAACACGCGTATTGAATGCCTTGGGATGGAAGGTACTGAGATAAACCATTCAAAAGCCCCGGCTTCTCAAATGGAAATCTGCCATGATGTTTGGTACCACTCTGGAAATTCAGAACCAGAAAAAGACGTCGATGGCATCTTTTTGATTGGCAGGAGAGACAATCTAATCCCAAAAATTTATTCCGATGATATCCACTGGTTAAGTAACGTGGGATCGTGGTTTCTACGATACGCCACGGCGCATATATCACTTTGCGTTTCTTTGGTCGTATGGGGATACTAGCCTATGGTCATGCTAGGTAAGACAGTCCGATGTAGAGATTTTGGTGCTAAATGTTCCCACATTAGTACCGTAATGCTCGAAATCGAGTAAATGAACCAACACAAGTTTTGATTGCTTCTGAAACTACCGACTATTATCGCAGCCTTTGATAGAGTATACGGAAGCTCACGCATTACGCCATGAAACAACGCCAGCTAGATCATGTACTCAAAAGGTTCTCATATTACATGCTAACAGTACAGGGATGCTTTACCACCTGGCCTGTCAAGGGATACGCTTACGCAAATATTCCGAATCGTTGATAAAGTCACTGACCGTAGTTTGAATCATAGTTTTGTTCCATCAAAGCATGTTGTCAGCTACTCACCTTGGAGAGCAACCCTGAAACAGGAAACAAGCTTTACACCGAATGGTGATATAGCTTCGTGTTGCTCGTGATAGACCAGGCTGATATGTTGGTATACTAGATCATTGACACTTTCGAGGATACTCTGCCACAGACCTGTCGTGTGAACGCCCTAAGGTTCGGACAGTATGATTTGTGTACATAAAGAGGCCTCCACCAGGTTGCTCCATCATACATGTTCTTGTTTTAAACTCCAAGAGCTTGGGGCTGTATGGCCTAAGGATTCTTGACCACTCAATTGCCCTGTTGCATATTATACGTTGGTGCTGATGTGATAACGTGTACATCACTAGTCTTCTTAGGATGCTCTATCCCACATGCGTGTTGATATTGTACAAGGGGTCAGCTTAGACTGTTTTTTAAATACATCCTTTGTATGACTGGTGGAAACAATATCACTTATAGAAATCTGACATATCTCTTCTACTTAAATGTAGACGTAAACCCAGGTCGGTTCTGTTTTCCCAATTGAGACCCCAAACTTTTGAATATCTTTCACATCCACATTAAGTTGCAAAGGATGATTTTAATCATATCTACTCTCGTACTTTGGATGACCTATGCACTGACCCTGGAACCATCCACGGCCTTTTCCTTAGAGGAAAGAAGCGCTGTACTTGCCTCTCGCGATGAAGACAATTTCACCTTACGCATCATGCCTCTTGGAGCGTCAATAACGCAAGGATACAAGTCAAGTGACAATAATGGGTACCGTAAAGTGCTTCGTGAGCAATTACGCCATGCCGGATGGCCCGTGAATATGGTTGGTAGTCTCTCAGATGGTACGATGCATGATAACGTATGTTTTATCCAAGAAAAATTCTTTATCCTTTGTAATATAGGATAGAAACATAGCTGATTTGCAATGTTAGAACCACGAAGGACATGTCGGATTTAGGATTGATCAAGTAGCTGCTGCAGTGGAGAACAGTATCTACGAAAAGCCAAACTTAATTTTAATCAAGTAGGTCACCTAATCATTCTTCATTCCAATGCCTCGCGCCCCCTACCAAGACATATCTTGAAACTCCGCGTCTGACTAATTCCGTTGAACAGTGTCGGCACGAATGATGCACTCCAGCAGTATCAAGTCGATACTGCTGGTGAACGGCTGGACTCTCTTCTCACGACCCTCTATGAAGCAGTTCCGAACACTACCATCATTCTTTCCACATTGCTTCCAAATACGGATCAGCCTGATCTAGTTTTCAATATAAGCCTTCAGTACATCCAGGTTTATATGAGCCGCCAGGCAGCAGGCGCCCGAATTGTTCTAGCTGATATGTTCACATTTATATCTGCGGATGAGCTTCAAGATGGCACTCATCCTACTGATGAGGGCTACGATAAAATGGCTTCAGTATGGTGGGCGGCAATTCAGAGTGCACAAAGCGATGGCTTCCTATCACCACCACTAGACATCGGGGTTAGTGATCAGGCTAATAATACATGTGAGAAGGTTTATGCTAGTGGCGAAGACCATTATGCACAGACCCAGAGAGGAAGTGGAACAGATGACGGGTCCTATGTGCATACATCCCAAGACATGGGCCGATTGCTCAAGATTGCCTCAATTGCCGGGGATATTGAGGATGGAATAAACATGGCTCAGCTGGTCAATCTCTATGGCGGCCCTCGTGAGGGAGCATTGGATGAACTTGTTTGGACGAGAGATGGTGATGGTACCTATATGTTCTTGAATGAGAATAACGGGATATATGACTCTTCAGTAATGATTGATGTTAGAATACCGTGTCTGGCTAAAGGTGATTTTCTCCCGTTGCCTCAGCCCCAGTCAAGAAGGCTTATTAA
Organism: Talaromyces amestolkiae; assembly: GCF_001896365.1. Classification (NCBI taxonomy): domain Eukaryota; kingdom Fungi; phylum Ascomycota; class Eurotiomycetes; order Eurotiales; family Trichocomaceae; genus Talaromyces; species Talaromyces amestolkiae. The sequence continues at coordinate 170,641 of NW_024468067.1, read as the reverse complement.
CCGATGCTAACCTCTTTACAAAAAGGAGTTCATTGGGGCGATGTAAACAACGATGGCTTGGATGATTTCATATGCATTGGGGCCGATGGTGCAATGTATGTCGCCATAAATCGTGGGAGTGTGAACAATGTCCCTACATTTCAGGACATCGGCCAGGTGATGGCCGCTCCGGGAGGTGACATGAGCCAGATAAACGTCAAGTTAGGCGATATTGATGGTGATGGCCGGATTGACTAGTGAGTTTCGGATCTGATATATTCTTCGGCCGCTCCCAATCCATAAGTGGGGAATCGTTGCTTAAAATCCCATGCTAACTACGTGTCTTAAAGTTGTCTTATCGCGGATAACGGTGATATCCACTGTTGGCGGAATGGTGGCCAAAGTGACGCTCCTACCTCCACCTATGGTGGCTACTGGCAGGACCTGGGTGTTGTTTTTACTGGCAAAGGAATGGGAGATATTACTGGTGTTCGCTTTGTTGACATCAATGGCGATTTCCGTAGTGATTGGTTATGGATGGATGACACTGGCCGCGTGACAACATACATAAATAACCGGGGTACTGGAAAGGGTAGTCTGGTACCAGATTGGTCCTATGCCGGTGTGACTCATGCTGGGATGGGGGTAGCTGGTGCAAAGAACCGTGTCAAATTTGGGAATGTTTACGCTGGGAATGGTGCCGATTACATTTATGTTGAGTCTGTGGAACTTGCCCCAAGTACCAATGGACCTCCCATCTATGACCACTACGCCCACGTCTGGAAGAACACCGGAAGTGGTGGAACAACATTGAAAGGTATGGAAAACTAGACTGAACTCGACAAAAGACCTTTTTGTTTGACTCTGATTATTAGGAGACGGTGATTACTATTGCGATATGCGAGGAACCGGAGCAGATGACTATGTAAGAAATCAGATACCACATGCATCCATAGCTGACATAGGCGTTGATAGGTCTGGGTTTCCCCTGACGGTGTTGGTTACCTATACGGAAATTCACACAATCCACCGTACTGGGACCCTGTCGGACTGGAAATTTTCGATGCTGGCGTGGTACGAAAAGGCCTCCATCTGGCAGACTTCGTCGGAGATGGCAAGGTAAATGATACTTATGCGTACCTTTTCTTTCTGCTAAATACATATACTAACGATTTAACCACAGTGTGACCTCTGGCTTGTCGATAGAGATTCTGGAGCGGCGGAAGTGTGGATCAACATGTGGGATTCAACCGTGATGAATTGGGATAAACGTGGTGTAGTCACTGGGGGAATAAGCTGCACCCAAGGTTGGGGTGTAGGTCTATATGATTTAGGGCTTCGGTTTCATGATATCAAGTTAGTCACACGATTGATCTTGTTTGTTCATTTCAAATTACTAATTATTCCAAAGTGGTGACCATCGTGCTGATTATCTATGTATGGAGTACGTATGCATACATATCATTATCAGCGTCGTACAAAGCTGACATCTCCCTCACCGTTCAATACAGACTGGATGGACGCACGACTGGAGCGCTAAATCTGGGCGAAAACCAATTTCAAGATATTGGACAGATTAAACATACTGAAAAGTATGATCGAGCAAGTATGTAACCTTTTCTTTTTCACCACGTATTTTTGGAAATATTTCTGCTAATTTTCGTTAAAATCTGCGAAGACCATCGATGGGCCGATGTGAATGGTAAATTTCCTTTAACAAACTTACCTACATCCCAAGTTGACATCTGATTGCTTTCTTCTAGGAGATGGCTTGGTTGATTTCCTTTGGGTCGATAAATTCACTGGAGACACATGGGTAAGAGAGTTTATTTCTTTCATGTTTCTGCTCGACAGGCTTTTTCAATTGACTTATGGAATTAGGTATGGGAAAATGAAGGCCAGATGCCGGATGGTACTCTGATAGATGGATCATCCTTCAAATGGAACCCACTAGAAGGCGCCCGCTATCAAGGTGCAGATCGGGGTGTCAGTATTTTCTCCTATCAGATTCACAGACTCACAGACTCACAGTTACTAATAATCTGCTCAGGCCAATATGCATTTTCCAAATCTAGGTGGATTGGGGCGCGCTGACTATCATCAAGTAATTCCAAGGACGAATGTCGTAAGCTTCTACTAATTTCAATAAATGGAAATCTTATAACCTACTGATGATATCTGAAAGGCATATACGTGGTTTAATGTCTGCCCGGGAGCCGGGGACAACGCCTCAGATGACCAGGACCCTTCGATTGACCCCAACCTTCCGGCATATTCACGAAGTCAAATTATATGGCCGGCTCCACATAATTATATATCTTACGGCGATTCCTATGCTGCTGGGATTGGGGCGCATTGTGGCTGGATTACGGATGAGTTCGACGAGAGTACACAAGGGGATGATTGTCGTCGTTGTGAAGGATCATATCCATTTCAGCTTCAAAGTGCTGGTCCTCAAATGCAGGGTGCCACTCTTCATTTCCCAGCATGCTCAGGTGCAATTATCAACGACATGGAAAACAGCAATGGAAATGGGAGAAGGAGCCAAATGGGTTGGGTTCGAGAACTCAATTACTATGAGACAAGTGGATGGACAACACTATCCATCGGAGGTAACGATCTCCACTTCGCTGACGTAGCATATTACTGTCTCTTCATGTGGAATGAAGGAAGTTGTGACAGCGCATTAGCTTATGCGGCCAACAAACTCAACGATGCCAATTTTCGCTTGGCTTTGGCAGAGGTGTATAACAATATCATTCTTGATGCTTATTCTCAGAGAGCGCCCGCTCGTCAGACGGGTTTTTTGTTAATTGTTACCGGTTATATACAATTCTTTTACGACAAGGACAAAGCTTGTGATGGGAGCTGGTTTTGGCCCAAGGGGGGCTATTTAACGCAAGATCGCCGGCAGCAGATGAACTCGTTGGTGGTTAAATTCAACGAAATCATGCAGGACGCCGTTACCGAAGCTCAGCATGAATGGGGAAATCCATACTGGAACGTTGTATTTTTTGACACAGATTCGTTGTTTGAGAATCACCGCTTCTGCGAGCCTGGTGTCGATTTTCGAAATAGCTGGTTCCTCCTCGCATGGGGTCTCGACTCTCTTGCCGATGGAACAGAATTCTCAACACCACCAGACGGCGATGACGTCGACCTACTGACCTACTGGCAAACATGCAGTCTGGATGTTGATGATATCTGGGCAGGTTTTCTCTGCGATTTATCAACAACCATGCACAATGGGAGTCTCCCCGTCGACCCATCGCCATCGCCACTATATGACCCGAATACCACAACAATAGCACCTAGGGATGCAGCCAAAGCAATGCATCCAAAATCGATTGGTTATGCAGCCATTTCCAACGCCATATATCAGTATATTAGCAGCTTGCCGCAACCGTGAATCAATCTGTTTATCCTTTTCGAGCATCAATCACCTCCTTAAGTGACCACAGAGACGTTTAGCCCAAGTCTTACAGAGATCTTTCTTATCCAACTTGTCAATTCAAATAGACGTTTAATCTTACAATGACGCGGATTCAGTCTACTCCACTTAGTTAAAGTTATCTACCCAAGCGGGTTCTATACGCAGTAGAGATAATGTAGACAACAGCAGTATATTCTCTCTATCAAAACTGCACTTTACTAAATACTGATAAGTTTGTCAGAGAATCAATTATGCTCAAGACTTGACAAATTTGTTCATCCAGCCAATGACTGTATGGTACCACAACAACAAGTTTTCCGGATGCTGATGGCGGTGACTTTCATCTGGGAACGTGAGAAGATTAGTTTCAACACCTCTCAAGCGCAAGGTGTGAAATGAAGCCAAGCCTTGCGCAATCGGCTGCTGAAGATTGAGCTTGTTATGGACAATTAAATGAGGTGTCTGCCAATGGCCTGCATATTGCGCGGGATCCCATTTCTGCCACTCAGATGGGTTTTCCCACGGTAGTCCATTCAAATCATGGCGCAAAGCTTGCACATCACTTGCCAATTGAGTTGTCATGCTGAAGATGCCGTTATCTGTTATCAGTGCCTTGAAACGTCTGCCGAAATCATGGCCTTGTATCCAATTAACCATATATCCTCCGTATCCATGGCCTATTGCCGCAGCTCTCTCTGTATCTGCATAGCTGAGATTATTTTGGACGTATTCAAAAACTTTCTGGAGATCATTGTATGGTAACCCGCCCCAGGACCCTCGAATTGCATCTGTAAAATCTTGTCCGTAGCTTCGGCTTCCGGTGGGATTCGGTGCAATAACTACGTATCCCTGCTCAGCGAGGGTAATCAGATTGCAGTTCACGGTCCATCGGTCAAGCCACAAATTTTGAGGTCCGTCATGAATGGACAAGATCACTGGGTATCTGAGTTCGGGCTTAAAGTAAGATGGTTTAACAACCCATGTGTGCACTTGGCGCCCATTTGCGCCAAATGGCCAAATCTCTTCAATCTGGCCGCGGGGAACAGCGATATAAGGGTAAACTAACGGTCCTAGCCCAGGCGATAGTGGGTCGAAAATAGTATATCCCCTGCTCTGGTTGAGAGCGTCATAAGAAAGCAGTAATCTGGACTTAGACAACTCAGAAAACAAGGGTGTGACGTGGATAATTGACCCATATCTCGAGAAAATGTTTAACAATTCTAATGAAGCTGGTGTGGGTTTGTCTGGCCACCAATGTTTTAGATCCAATTTATAGAGAACCTGGCGTCCTTTCTCCTCTACCTGGATCAACAATGACCTATCTAGCCCATATTTGATAGCACTGGGACTTAGATCCCACTGCCCTTTGCCGTCGTGAGACGCAAAAACCTCTTCGCTCTCGCCAGTCTGATTATTATAGATAAAGATGATTCGATTCTTGTCGGAACTGTATCCTGTGGTTTTCTGAGACAAGAAGCTGACAGTAGAATCATTGGGCTTCAGAATAGGCGACGAGATATTCCCCCCCAGACCCCGATGTCTGAAAGCATAGTAAAGGTCATCAAGTGGATATCCGTCCCAGCGAAGCACTGGGCAAACGTAGCATGAACAACTGTTTTGCTGAAACTCATCGTAATCGCTCCCCACGAAGGTTATTGTCCAAGAATTGATGTCGAAGTCGCGGCAGTCATCTTCTTGACCAGAGGTGATCCGTAAACCTACTGTCGTGAGTTTGAAATAATCCATTAAATTAGTCAATTTTCCCATTGTATAGCGACCATTCGGTGTTCCCGAAGGCCGGGTGAGAGTCCCAAACCAGATGACTGATTTTTGAGGGTTTGAAAACGAATCTGTGCATCTTTCAGGAAAGGTTGTATTTAAGTGACCACCAAAGTTGCCGAAGTTTGAGCTCTGTTCCGTTGGATTGAAAAAAGAGCCGTCGTTGTTGATTTTACTTACCACTGCGAATCCTAGCTCGTCGTCGGTATCCCCAATGAATGGTATTCTGGTAACTCTCAAGTTTGATATATGGCCAGGTACAGTGCCTACTATATATTCGTTGTCGACAAGCCGTGCATCACAGATAACCAGGTTGGTATGTCCATTTCGTAACGATTCAAGCCAGATAAGTTTACCGCTGCTACCGAGCCACTGTGGAGAATTTGCGCTGATGTTCTCAGTGATAGGCCATGATCGAGGAAGATTTTGTAGATCAAGTACGCAAATCTCTTTTCGCATAGAGTGCGACTGGAAAGAGTAGAATTTCTGTACGTAGACAGCGAGTCTCCCTGTAGCGTCTGGAACAGGATGATCGATCTCTGGGGCTTCGAGAAGTGCCCTTGAAAAAAGAGGTTACAATCATTCAACAGGGTAGGGAATTCAGTGACGAAGAATTCAGGCAGAACTTACTCGGGAGACAGTGTGTGATGTGTAACGGTCATTCTGATGGATTTCTGCAGTTGCAAGACCAGACTGGCCAGTAAAGCTGTTATTGGTAGTAAGGCTTGATTATGCAGTTTTAGCTGAGCTTGGAAATGTGGAGCAGTTAAGCGGATAAAACCTATCTGAGCTACGTCTCATGAAACAAGCTGTTCTCAGCAACCATTTATAATAAAAAATTGATAGAATCAATGGCCGTACTCCGTCAGCAAACGTGGCGGATGCTAATGCGGCCAAATCACATCGGCAATTCCGTGTTGACAGGATTACTTTACCGCTATCCCGAATGTGGTGAGCGCAGCTCATAAATCCACTCACCTGCTCTCATTGGATATCGACCATCCCCCGATATAAGGTATTGCCAAGAAATCCCCTCCTTAACTAGCGCTCACAGCTTTGCACTATATTCCTGTATGGCAGCCTATGCTAGATATTTTCTCTGCTTTTAGTTAGACACTCATTTACAGTACATTGCACATGCCCACTCGATTTCTCACTTGTGCAGTTTCCTTTCATGCCACCCGGGTAAATTACAATACAACACTGTATCTTCCACGAGCTTTCCAATTACAAGGATATTATTTGAGAAATCGAATAGCAACGCGTATTAGATTGTACTCAAGTGTATTACATGTTAGATAAACAGCTCGATAGAGGGTCACTACATAAGCCCACGCCTCCGTGGGCAAGACCACGGAGAACGTCTTTAAACACGTCCACCAGGGAATTCTCACCACGCCAAGTCCCCATGACTGTACACCCTATGGGTGAGATTGAGACGGCCTTCCGCATAATGCAACCAGGAAAGCATCGTGGAAAATTAGTGCTGTCACTCGCAAACGGTACCCAGGCTCCTGTCGTGCGCAAGGCCAGGGATGCTCTCCGACTTGACCCCAAGGCCACTTATCCCTTGGTCGGGGGCCTTGGAGGGCTAGGTCGCAGTCTCGCACGCGAGTTTATTAAATGTGGAGCGAGGAATATCGCTATCATCTCACGATCTGGTGATACAAATACCGAAGCCAGGGCGACTATAGATAAGCTTTGTGAGCTCGGTGCACACATAAAAGCCTACCGTGGAGACGTAGGCGACGAGAAGTCATTCCTCGCTGCCATGGATCAATGTTTGAGAGATATGCCTGAAATTAAGGGATTGATCCACATGGCCATGGTGCTACGCGACATCGTGTTCGAGAAGATGTCGTACGAGGATTGGACTGTCCCCTAAGGCCCAAAGTGCAGGGTACGTGGAATCTAAACCGTTTCTTTGACCATGATCGACCGCTGGATTTCTTCATTATCTGCTCATCACTCTCTGGCATCTTCGGTAATGCTAGCCAGGCGCAGTACGCAGCGGGCAACACGTATCAGGATGCACTGGCGCACTACCGTTGTGCCCATGGGTTAAAGGCTGTGACTGTAAACCTGGGGATTATGCGTGTGGTTGGTGTACTGGCTGAATAGGGAGCTGGTAATGTGCAGCAATGGAAAGACGTCTTGGGCATCCGCGAACCCGCCTTCCATGCCCTTGTGAAAAGCTTGATCATCCGCCAGCAAGATAGAGGTAATACGTGTCCTGCTCAGGTGTGCACTGGTCTGGGAAGTGGAGACCTTATCGCCACTCATGGCGTGGCCCGCCCCTACTGGTTCAACGATGCTCGATCTGGACCCCTAGCTGCGACAAGCGTAGCGGTCCAGTCAAGCGCAGGCTCTTTTGAACAAGAGGGAGTTGTATCACTCGAGTCTCGCCTAGCCAAAGCTGGTAGCAAGGAGCAGGCCATTGAAATCATCACTGAAGCCCTGGTGATGAAGATAGTAGAGATCCTGCCAATGCCATCTTCTGAGGTCGATCCAAGCCGGCCCATGTATCGCTATGGAGTCGACTCACTCGTAGCCTTGGAAGTAAGAAATTGGATCACTCGTGAAATGAAGGCGAATATTCCACTCTTGGAGATATTAGCAGCGGAACCGGTCAATACATTTGCTGGTAATATTGCGAAAAAGAGCAAGCTGATCATGGATTCGAAATCGTAGGTAGATTGTTATGGGGCGAGGTCTGTTGTATTAGGTGACGTGGAAATGGATTCCATACCACACTTTTTGTCCGTGCGCACGATACCATACTTAACAATGCACAATGAACAAAGGATTATCCACAACGATTTTGAAAAAATTAGGGAGGTTCAAGCAAGGTGTGGGAAGGAAAACTTTTAACATATCCTTGCTGTATTATGCTTAGTCTGATGGATTTGCCCTAGATCTATTCAGTAATAGTTTTCACAACTTTTTAAAGCCCTAGTTTGACTCGGCAGAGTCAACAGAGTCAACAGAGTCGAGTTGCAAGAAATGAATCTGTCGGATATGCCGAGAATTATGTATTTAAGGACAATCATTTACTATGTATCTAGTTCTAGTTATTCTTCTTGAATTAACCGCGATAACTTGAGTATACGTTTTTCAACGAACCGGATATTCAGAAACCCTGGGCAGCAGGCCAGGATATTGATGGTTTAAATATCATCATCCATATCGCCGGAACGAAAGGCAAAGGCTAACTGGAGTTCACATTGGAGGTATCAGTTATGCGCGAAGCAATCTGAACCTCCGCCTTGCTTTTCTGTACTAACATGCAATACATTTTACTGCCCGGACTCGAGTGGTCTTCATGTCTTTTCAATCACCAGCTGTTCGGGACCTTCCCCATTCATTGACAGGTTTAGACTGCTGCCGCTTTTTCTTCTGGCGTTTGATCTTCGCCTTTATGTTCTCCCAGTCTAAGGAACGGGATCAACATAGCCAAGGGGACACCAGTTAGTGACACAGCCAAAGCACAGGCAAAAACGTCTTTGATTCCGGTCATGTACGCCTTGAGCACATCCTCTAGAACTTTACCGCTGTACACTTTGTGGATGTCGGATGCGCCTGTGCTTAGAACCTGGGCAGCGTCGACATTAGGGGCAATAGTTGCAAGAGTCTGTACCAGGCGGTTGTCAAAGATAGACTGCCCTGCTACGATGAAATAGACGGCACTGCTTGATAGGGCCACTGGTCTTAAGGTTAGTGAATAACTGACAAATTTATTATTGCGACGGAAAACTATTATTATATACTTACTAAACATGATTCCAGTGATGCTCGGCACGTCCTCCTGCTTAGATAACCCTTGCACTGCCATCATAGGGATCTGGTTACCAAAGCCAACACCAAACCCAAAGAGAACCTGAGGACCGATGTACCGAGCTTTAGATGAGTCGATGTCCAGAGTGTATAGCAGCGCCATTCCAGCAGTCATCAAGAGCGCACTGAGAACCTGAAAAGGCTGCAGGTAACGTGTTTTCTCAACGACTTTACCACTGACCATGGTTCCTACGCCAAAAAACAACAAGAACGGAAGGGTATTGACGCCACCTAGAATGGCCGACTGACCGTGGATGGATTGCATGAAAATTGGAAGATAGAACATGACCTGATAGAAAGCGGCAGTGGTGCTTTGCAAACAGTTAGCCTCTTCTCAAGACACAGCCCCAATCAACAATCAAAGACAATCGATTATGACCTACATAAAGGACCACAAGGCATTGGCCCACACAACACGTGGTTTTATGAGCCTTATAGGAATCATAGCACGTGCAGTTTGGAATATTTCAACGATGACGAAGATGATCGTGAGTATAATCCAAACCACCAACGTGGCAATGACAGAGCCATTATTCCACGCTTTATTCTGGCCACCCCACTGCAGGGCCAATGTGTAGCATACAAGCGAAGTAAGGATGATGCTGAAACCCGGAAGATCCAATTGCAAGATAATCTCTTTCCAGGTCGTGGGTTCAGCTCTGATATGTTTTGGTATGTGCAAAAAAAGCAGTAACAACACAACGACAGGGACACCAAGTGGTAGATTAATATAGAAACACCACCGCCAGGAGACCCCACTTGTTAACGCGCCACCGATTATAGGCCCGAGAACAGTTGATACCATAAATATGCCCATCCAGATCCCAATCAACATAGGTTGCTTCGAAGGGTGGGAGATGTAGTTAATGACAATGACAGATCCGTTCATTGCACCGGTGATACCGAGTCCTTGGATAGCCCGGCCAATAATGACAGCAATACTATCCGGAGCAGTTGCAACTACAATGCTCCCGATCAAAAATATTGAAATAGCGGCAAGGTACATATTTTTGACGTGGAAATACTTGTACACCTTGCCCCATACTCCTGAAGTGGCAGCGGTAACGAGGAAAGTTGCGCTTCCATACCATCCTGTATCGTTAAGGGCATGGAAATTGTCGGTGATGGAAGGAATGGCAGTTGCGATAATACCAATCTCCAGAGCTGTGAGTAGACCGCTCACGTTCATTGTGAAAATGATAAGAAACAGGCGTATGCCTGTTGCGTACTCGGGCTTATCGGCATCGCTGTTCACAAGGGCAGGTTCAGGGGCTAGCTTGTCTTGACCGCTGTCGGTTATAGGCTGCTCAAATGGCTGCTGAGAGTCGTCACTTGCTTTCATCTTAGCACTCTTTCCTTCCTCGGAGTCAGAATTTTGGAACGACATATTCAGCTTTTTGCGTTGCTGTCCTTTAGGGAGAAGGAGAAGCAATTGGCAGCGCAGAGAATGAGCAGAGTTGAAAGGCTGCTCTTGTAATTCTGAAGCAGATTTGTGCAAAGATGAAATTACAATCCATCTGAGTCTATCAGACTTTGCCTCTTTGTTTACTCAAGAGTTTATCTATTATTAATTATTATTTAATTGACCGCCCTAGCCTCCATTGACGCTACTCCGTACTACTCTCTACTCGACCGCCGCGTTTGTTCCGCCGAACATCTCAATTTGACATTTGAATTGTTTGCATACTGCGCCCTCAGAAATTCCGACAGACATGCCTGCGCCCTGCTCAGACTAGCTATTTTTGGAATAGTACTCGGCGGTTGAAGGACTTTAGCTACTTTTTACTAAGTCGTTAATAACTAACAGGGTTTTCGACCGCCGCGTCCGTCCACGGATGAAGGCATGATCTTCTTCCTCCAATTCAACAACAAACTGCACCCACCCCTTTACCTCCTTACATTCATTTGTATGGCACGGATGAACACCATCGCAACATGGAGGTCAAGCGACGGTTGCGTAAAGGGACACACAGCTGTTGGGAGTGCAAGCGGCGGAAGATGCGATGTGTATTCGATCCCCGCAACGGGGCCTTGTGCATTGGCTGTCTACACCGGGGCTCACGGTGTGTTGGCCAGGAATTTCCGGAAGAGCTGGCGCATTTCCAGATGCGGAATAGTATGAACAATGGTGATAGTTATACTGCTCGAGAAACCCATACACATACATCTCATCCATTCTCCAGCGGCACTTCCACGGCCTACCACCAATTGGACGATGGGGTGTCAACGTTCGTCTCGACATCCATATCGACGACGGATTTTGAGCCGTTGCGAGAGGTTTGTCCACTTCCGCCACGTGATGACATAAAATGCGTTAACTATCTCTCGCAGCAAGATGTCCATCCCTCTTCTCACCCCAGGCACCCGAGCCTGTCACGCATCTTACATGGGTCGCTGCCTCCACGCGACGACATTGAGAAGATTTGCAAAGCTAGCCACCAGCCTTCGGTTCTTGCCCACGAGATCATGACATTGCCGTACTCAACGCTCGATGAAGCCGGCCTGAAGACACCAGCTGTCCTGCTTGATATCCCAGAACCGGATGCGCACCCAGTGCTCATCGCGCGCTATATGCTGCTGCTAGCCTCTTTCCTCCAGTATCTTCACCCGACTTTGCATAAGGATATCAGCGGCCTGTCGGAGTCTCCGCGCGTTATCATGGAACGGCTGATCAATCGGGCTGTTGGTTCCGTGACAACAAATGATAAGTTCCTCGGTAGCATGGAGAGCCTTGAGTGTGTCATGATTGAGAGTGTGCTTCAGGCAAATATTGGCAACTTGCGTCGCAGTTGGCTCTCCGGACGACGTGCCATGAGCATCGCCCAGTTGATGGGCCTGAACCGGCCGCATAACCAAACCCAGCACACAATCCTAAACCCGCGCACATCATATCACCCGCAGTTGATGTGGTTTCGCATCGTCTTTCTTGACCGCTATCTCTGTCTAATGCTAGGCGTCTCGCAGGGCTGTTCTGACCACAGTATGGCGTCCGAGGCGTTGCTTGCTAGCGACACTCCTATGGGACGGCTCGAGCGCCTCCACTGCGTTATCGCGTCCCGCATCATCGAACGCAACGAACTGAGTATGAGTGCAACGGAAGAAGCTAGCTTGACGCGGAAACTAGATGCAGAATTGCAGAGCGCAGCACGGAGCCTGCCCAGTTGCTGGTGGCTGACCCCGCCCCTGGATGCGGCGACAGTGGTAGACAAGCAGGAGCGCTTTTGGAACACACGGCGCATATTCGCACAAGTGCTGCACTATAACCTCCTCAACCAGCTACATCTACCGTACATGCTGCGCACGTCGTCATCGTTGACGCGCGATCGCCAGTCCGAGTACGCGCACATCACCTGCGTCAACGCCTCCCGAGAGGTGCTCTCACGCTTCCTCACGCTGCGTAGCTCTACCGGCATCGCCTATACTTGTCGCACGGTTGATTTTCTCGCCCTTATGACGGCTATGACCTTGCTCCTAGCACACCTCAACAGCAAAGGCGGCGACGGCGAGAATCTCCTCGCGCACCAATATTACAGCGATCGTGCTATGATTGAGCAAGTCCAGAAAAATATGGAGGAGACGAATCGTGTTAGTTCGGATGTACTGAGCGAGCGAAGCGCCGCCCTACTGCGCCAGCTGCTCTCCATCGACGTGGAAACGGCCCGCAGAGATCGACAAGATTTAAGGAGGGTCAGCGTGCAGGCAGAGGGCGCTGGGACAGCGACCACAGATCCGGATGAGAGCGTCGTTGTCAGCGTACATATCCCCTACTTTGGCGTCATCAAGATTACCCGCGAGGGCATCAATAAAGAGATAGCCAAGCCACCAGCGAAGAAGGCTGTAGAGCCTGCGACGCGCCCGGCTCCGCAGACGCAGCCGAGCGAGACACCATATGAAAAGATGCTGACACCAGTTAATGCTAGCAACGAGATGTTTCCGACGATGTCAGATATCAATGCACCGACCCAGCCGCAGCCTGGTAATATGCAATCCATCCGCGCGGACGAGGCAGCGCAATTGGGACAGCTACCCGACTCTCTTTGGACATATGAGAATTATTACCCTGGACTGGCGGCTGAAGGAGAGCAGTGGGCCTTCCAGGGTGTCGATATGACCTTTTTCGAGAACCTAATGAGAGGCTCCGGAGACGATGATGTGCCAGGTGTAGACTGGGGTGGAGTCAAGTAGTCGAAAGTCAAAGCTGTAATAAGTTGTAATAAGCTGTAATTCACTATACATCTGTTGATCTCATTGATCGAAAGTGGTCTGATACCCACAGCATCGACCCCCTGCAGCTTATTGCTCCAGCTACGTATGTCCACTATACACAGAGTTATCTTAGTTATCCATTCTACAAGCGTTCGGTATATAACCACGTACTCGGACTATCGTTCCACCCGGTCATTACGGCAGTTTATATATAGATAGGCTAGGATTGAGGCTATAAGAAGCTCTAGAATGTGAATATATAAGTATGAGTCTATATTTAAGAGAGAGAGCTAGATCTCTTTGAAAAATATAAGATGAGTGAATAGTAAAATAGTAAACTATGGCGGCGGTGCTAAATGCCCTTCCGTACTCCGTAGCGGTCAGATCCTATATCAAGTTTTCCTTCCAATGAATGCTACCGCTGCCAGCTTATCTATCTATCTCGGAAACATAAAAGCAGGCAAGTCAATTGCATTCGAAGGATTACCCTGCATTTTTAGTGTACCATTCTACTAGGACGGCGTAGCGAATAGGAGTCGTCCATAAACTCCCACCGAATGTGATGGAAGATGTGCCGCTTTACGCGGGTTCTCGCAGAACGGGTGTCAAAATATAATTCGCCCATGAATTAGCTGTAAAATTTACAGCATTTTACAGCATATGCAACACCTATGCGAGGGAAATAGAATTGGGTTAAAGGTTAGTGTCGGTTTGTCCGGTTCAAGATCAGCTCAATTGAATTGAGAACAGGCTAATCTGACAATCCTATAAGGTGTAGCACAAATGGTTAATATTTGATTCCTAATTTCTGCTCAATTGCTATGAAAGGGGGTGCTGGGGGTCCAGCAATATATAAACAAAACATACTTACTTTAGTGTAGAATGGCTATTCACTAAAGCATATATAGTAGGTGCGTAGCTGCTAGTTACTAGGGGTCCAAAATTAGTATTAATGTTAATGTTTCAACACTGGTAACTCTTTAAAAGAAGGGGGAAAAAAGAGAATAGAATAGCATTATTTATATTTATGGCGTAGCAAGATAGAGGACTAGTACAATCAAATATATTAATAAATAATAATCTAATAACTATAGCAAGGAGATAATGAAATCAGAAAATAGTATATTAATCTAGTTAATAATAGGCTACGAATCGTCTCTCACATTCACGCCCTCTTACAACCCTCTTACAAAACCTGCCTTCATATATGAAGCAATCTATACAAAGGCGGAAACATATGGCAGAAACAACACAAAGATTATTTATGCCAATAATTCTTTGCGCCTACTCCAAAATAAGGCCTAGCCCATTCTGCGACTGGGTTATACGTCATTTCATGTGACATGGCTTGTCGTGATTTCAGGGCTGCTGAAGGCCAAGATGCTCTGAGCCTGATCTAGCGCCTACAGATATTCATTACGAAACCAACTTAAAGAAGTCTCGATACCAAGTATGTACTCTTCAAGCAGTGTTGAGCCTTACAGGAGGGCCAAGAACCCCATCAAAGTGCGGGTCGGTAACGATCCGTTTGTTGACGTCTAAAAATCCCGTTTGGTCCCGTCTTGATCCCATACAGTGTCGGTAACGATCTGTTTGATTCTGTTTCGGTAGAAACATTACCGATGTTGAGAGGGACAGGACTAATCGTCCTCGTTCAGGTACCGAGAAGCTAAGAGCCAGTCGACCTGATTTTGAGAACGTACAACGACGACATATACGTGATCTTGCGGAGGAGGACATAAACAATTAAGACGAAGTCGGTTAATTAAGTATCTCACATTTCACATTTAGCATACAGTAACATAATAGAAAATAAGTGGACTTGCTCAATAGACGAGCAATTAAACAATCGCGATTTACTGATGCTATAGCGTTAACTACCTTAGTCGACAAGGATGACTCATAAATTGTGACACACATTGCTAAGAATGTTGAATAACCTTAGCTCGTGTAACCTTCACCCTGGGGTACTGGAAGATGCGCGCTTCGCACGCTGATGCCCTGAACTGTCGAGGAAAATGGATTGGATACTTTGGTTTACATTTGCCGAGTAACACGGAAACTCTTCACTTTTCTTTGAGATACACTGCCAAGATACAACTTGATAAAGATCATTTAGCTGTTAAATAAAATTAATCTCGCAATACATAAATAATACTCGTAAATTTCCAGACACTCCTCTATCACCGAAATTCATTATATGGCCTTTGAATACTATTTCCTGTGTAGAAACATGACTGTTAGACGTGGCTATTATTTTTGATAGTCATTAAACAAGAATTTTGTGCCAAAGTCCAGTCGGGGATGCCATGGGTTTACAGCCTATGCCAGTTATTACACTCCTAGCTAGACACACAGGTTACAGTATAATACGACGTCCCACTCTGATTCTCAGCTATCATATTGACCTAATGACAGGTCTGAGAGCACTAAGGTATAGTAATTCTCGAAATCGCCTTGACCAGAACTCACAAGTCTTTATTGTTTGAAGCTCCACTTCGTACCTCGTCCTGGATGGGCAAATGGTTATGATTGATCACCCTATCTCAATTCAGCCAAACAAAGAAAGGGTAATGTTTTAGGGGTCTATTTAAGTGGAGTAAGAAATTTGATATGTTTGCAAGTCAATCTGATTTCGAGAATGACGGTACATAATTCCCCACTGGATGTTGAGTGAGTCATTTCGACACGGCTATTAGAGATATTTAAGCAGGGACATATCTGCAAGAACAATTATTTGTTCCATGTTTCAGACTTCATTTCAAAGATATTGATTTGTATCCTTCTAGTACAGGACTTATTAATGATGACTGTGGATGAGTTCGATTACACTACTAGCCCCAAGGCTGACGAGATTGTCGCATCACTAATCCGGAATGGTGGGTGTGTGATTCGTAACATGATCACAGACCAAAATATACTGGATACAATTGAGAAAGACATTCGGCCACATCTCGAAGCAGACAGACCTTGGGTTGGCGTAGACTTTTTCCCCCCGGAAACCCGGCGGGTGATGGGTTTGGTTGGCAAATCGAGAACTTTCACCGAAAACATTCCTGGCAATAAACTCTATCTTGATGTCTGTTCGCGATTATTGTCATCTACACACAGCGCATGGCTAGGCTATCAGCTCAACACGACTATATCTGAGCCTGTACTCAGTAACACCATTGTCTTCTCGATCGGACCGGGAGCCAAACGACAAGAACTTCATCGGGACGATTCCATTCATCATAACACCCTTATCGAATTGAAGAGTCATGACCAATACCGTATCGGCCGGGATACTAGTGTAGGTCTTTTCGTCGCTGGTAAGAAGGCAACGAGAGCAAATGGCGCAACGCGGTGTATACCGGGATCGCATCTCTGGGGTGATGCCCGATGTCCAGACGAAGAACTTACCTATTATGCCGAGCTTGAGCCTGGAGATGCTTTTTTAATGCTGGCTTCTTGTTACCATGGCGGAAGTGCGAATACAACGTCAGACCAGGAGAGACTGGTGTATAGTTGTTTCATGACCAAAGGCTATCTTCGACAGGTCGGCTGCATACAAAACCCCTTCGTTTTCATATTGTGTGCTAATATGATGAAGGAAGAAAACCAATATCTAGCAAACCAAATTAAACAGGTTAAGCAATATCCAACTGAGCTGCAGCGACTCATTGGATATTCAGTTAGMAAGCCATTTCTTGGCTGGGTTAATCTTGAAGATCCAATCAAGCTACTGCACGATAACCCAGAGACCGTCGGTGAAGGCATGCGCTAGGTATGAACCTCAAATAATTCAATGACACACATACTGACCACACAGACAGCCAATTCGGAATTACCACCCATGAGGATGAAACGGGGAACTGGACAAAATCATCGGATTGAAGTAAAAGCTGACTTATAGTTCAATAAAGGGGCCCGTCTGCGGCGTTTGGAGATCTAGATAGGTGTGAGTTTCTCGTATTCTCTACTATCAGCTTCACTTTTGATGCAATTCGCGTGGTAAATTGATTCCAATCCTGGATGAATGAACGGATCCAGTTTGTCGTCAAATGAAAAGATTAATTGCTCGCGGTTGAGCATGTGTTTTTTCTTTCAGGGTCATTGATTGGTTGAACAAATCCCACACGTCTGTGCTTGCTGGTTGTGTTTTACGATTATTCAAGTATCTATAGCCGCGTCGCAATAAGGATGCGTGACCCTCACGTCTTAGCATCCAGTAAAGAATCAGAATCGTACATATCAGATGCAGATAAAAAGTGCCAAAGGTCGCCTAGGGTCGATTATAGTAAAGATCTCAGCGAGTATTATTGGGGCGTGGCAATAGCTCTAGATTATGTTGTATTAATATAGGTACTATTATTATTCGATATTTTATCTCTTTAAATACTTTCTTTTATTTATTTCTCTATACTGTATTATCGTCATGACTGCTAACCGTGAAAACAATTTCTTGGCTATCCTCCTCGAACGCAAAGAATTAATAACTGCGCAAAACCCCCAGTGGCCGAAACCACAGCGATGAAAATTCCAGCGATCGCTAACTTATCAGTCAAACACCTGCGAGAGGCCACACCTGCAAGAGGCCATAAATGCAAGAGGCCACAATTGCAAAAGCTTGCAGGTATCATTCAGTGGTCGAAAGTCGATGCCTGACTTGATCGCATTCTCTATATGTAGAACCACAAGTAAGTGAACAGTTGGTATGGTATCAGTTCATTTTTTTCAGTCCATCTTTTTCAGTCTGATAATCATAAGTGCGGGGAAGAAAATGTCTACATCATCGCACGGTGAGTTAGATGATGGTATGTTTGAATACAACCCATTGGTGCAGAACGCCATCACTTGCTTGGCTTGCAATTTCATGTTTATATAAAGCGGCTGACCAGATGGCAGATGCGCAGCTCGCGTACCATTTGAGTCTTCTCCAAAACGGCAGAGATGTCGATCAAAGGGATGAGACAGCTTTGGCACCCATCTTCATGGGATCCCTTCTTCGTCAAACCAACCCAATTCCAGCACAATATGGCCTGCTAGCAGGTTTGAAGCGCATACATCACCCGGAATTTGCGAATACCGGAAACGGGGAAATTGAAAATGACTCCCGAACATTTTTTAATATCGCCTCGCCAATGAGTACGTTCATTTGTGGATCGCAGGGATCAGGGAAAAGCCATACACTTTCTTGCCTTCTTGAAGGCTGCTTGCTGAGATCCAACGCAGGCCGACTTTCAAACCCTCTGACGGCTGTTGTTTTTCATTATGATACCTTCATATGTGATACTGGGGGCTCTCCGTGCGAAGCGGCTTTCCTGTCGTCACATCCTGGAATTACGGTCAGAGTTCTCTGTGCGCCCACGAATCTTCAAACGATCAAGGTATTCGATGTTTCCCGCAACTGCGCTATTTTAGGACCCTTTTACTAAAACTTTTACAGATGACATACTCTAGATTCAACATTGAGGTTGAACCTTTGCAAATTGATCAAAGCAGCCTGAATACTAAACGTATGCTTGATCTTATGGCAGTAGGCCAAGAAAAAGGACCCATACCGCTATACGTGCATACTGTACTGCGTATTCTGCGAGAGATGCGCTTGTTGCAGCAAGAGGATGGCTCTCGATTTGACTACCACATGTTCAAGAAGAAGATTCTGGCCGCTGATTTACTTCCAAGCCAGCTTGATCCCTTGATGCAAAGACTAGAAACACTTGAAAGTTTCATGCCTCGCCAACAGGTAAGATTTCAAGGAAATCCAAAGAAATGGAAGGGTAAAGCTCAAATGAACGGATCAAGCTGGAAGCCAGAGGTCAGAAGCGAATTCTTACAAAATGCTAAAGCGACTAATCGTCTTTCCTAGCCATCTCTGCTCACGATTGTCGACCTTTCCTGCCCATGTATTACTCCAGAAACAGCCTGTTCACTTTTCAACGTCTGTTTCGAAATTTTCATGGAGCAGGATACCAATGTTGGCCGAGTAGTTGCGCTCGACGAAGCGCACAAGGTAAGGATTTCGCAATTTTTCTATAGAAATGAGATGTTAACATGCTGGTTCTAGTATTTGAAAGAGTCAATTGATTCAAAGAATTTCACAAACACACTTCTCTCTACAGTCAGGTTGCAGCGCCATCTCGGAGCACGAATACTTATTTCTACTCAAGAACCAACAATTTCAAGCGACCTACTAAGTCTTTGTTCAGTCACGATTGTACACAAATTCTCATCACCAGCCTGGTTACGCGCTTTACAAGGTCATGTGGCTGCCGCGGCCTTGGGAACTCAGTCAGGAGGGCACACACAACGCAGTAACGAAGTGTGGTCACCGATGTCCGAAGTGTCAAACAAGCTGTGTTTTATGAATCAGATTGTTGACCTGAACGTGGGAGAGGCTTTATTGTTTGCGCCAGGAGCTATCTTAGAGAACAAAACCGACGAAACCAATTCGCAGAGGCTGCGCAGGTTGGGCGCGGGCTATATGGTCGTGAAGATTCGAAAAAGATTGACTGAGGATGGCGGGCAAAGCGTTCTAAGTGCCTGAAGTTCTAGAGGCGGGCAAGAATAGGATCGGTTTCTGCGAAGTCAATAAGCAGTACAAATTTCGGGCTTAAATTTCAGACCTAAAACTTCAGGCACATTATACAAACGGACACCACAGATCCAGATCCTGATGCTCACAGTCAAGCATTTCCTACGTATGAAAGAGGTAATTCCTTTAGTAATCATCGGCACTGGAACCATAGGGCTTTTCTTGAATATATTTCTTCCAATTTTGTAGCTTGAGACCTACTAGGACTCTGGATAGGATATTTTGAAGCCTATTGTGATACTAGTAAATGAGGAAGCGCACTACGAAGACATGGAACCAAAGAATCAATTGTTGAAATCCGAGCCAGCTTGAGAATATATCATAATCATTGCGAACAAAGACCCGAACGTACTTTTTTTTCCATTTATCAACCCGAATGAAAGGAAGGACTTTTTGAAAAGCCAAGCCGCTCCATATTCATCAGGACGATTGATTCATGAAATTCAACTTATCACAGATCTCCTTCGCGGCCATATGACCGGCAATTTTCCTGGTGCGACCAATACTCGTTGCTTCTAAAGCGCCGAAGGAAACAGTGGCTTTCATTTGTGGAGGCTCTAGGCTCAGCACAGAGAAGGTTCGTCTTATAACCACATTGCGTCTTGCGCCCTCTTTGTATAAGATGGATGTATATAGTGGAAGGATTTCATCGGAGTGAGATTTGTGTCTCGATACTTGATGATCATCTCCGAATCGCGTGGAGGTACTAGAAAGTCCACCCCTGTTCGAATTCGCTGTATCTACTATCGGATTTCTTCGACCAAATGTAAGCAGCTCTTGCATCACTTGATAACTATTTGCTGTTGAAAATGAGTGACAAATGAATCCAAGTTGTTGGAAAACAGCTTTTCGCGGTTCTGTGTCATTATTTGAAACTCGATCTACTCCGAGGGTTCGAAGGTGTTGCACGGCGGCATCATAGTCATAGAATTGCATGAACCGATGGACATCGAATTTCTATTCACAAAAGATTCAGTAATTAAATAGGCATATATTTTAATACTGTGAAAACTCACCAGCAATTCTGAGGGAACGTTCTTTTGGGTGAGTGATACTGTGACAATGGCTTTGAAAAACAGACTCCCCACAAGCTCGTCTGCGGTGTATCAGAATGTGATAATGGGGAATTGTATCGGTAGAATGTTCTCACCAGTCTTGACATCATAATCATGCGCATCTTGGTTTGGGGCGGTCATGTTTACGGGTCCAGTTTCGTTCACAGAAAGTTTGAACAACAGTTCCCAGGTTGAGAATACAGAAGTGATAGCAGAACCTAGGAATCCGAAACTAGCTAAGGGAGATTGCGTTGTGCCTTTCGATTGACGGCTAAGTTTTATTTAATCCTAAGCTGGTGAACACACAGGAGCGAACTCGAACCTCTGTAGAATTAGCCGAGATACATTGAACTGAAGGGCTCATCCGTGTAGCTGTCACCGCTCATTTGCATAAAATACCTTAGCACGGAGTAATAAATTCAGTTCAAGCACGATGTGGAGATGATTTTGATGGCTGTTGCACGTCTATGACCCACCAACGTCATTTGATGGGACCGTACGATCAATCTGGGCCATGGAGAAACTTTAACTGGCACTCGTTGGCGATACTGGTGGTGAAAGAAACGAAGATTATGATTGCCGAATGAAAAACACTTAGTAGTCAAAGCCCAAGTTGATCGACACACTTATTGCATCTGAGGGCTTGCAGGTCTGTGGGACTGAGTCAATTTCTGTAATTATGTATCACATTGGACATGCGCTTCAATCCAATGATCATGGCAGATCTGCGGTTTTATGCACTGTAGAATGCCTGAAATCTGCATGTCGTATAAAGACGTCTTAGGCGACTGTCGTCTTCGATCATCTCTCAATTTGACTTTTAAGGAAAAGCAAATATACACAAGTTGATTGTGGACGGACCAAAAACATAATTGAGCAGAAAGCACCCAGTCAGACATCTCATTCTGCATTTTTCGATAAGAATCAAAAAGAAAAGAAAAGGAAAAGTTAACTAGCTTAAAGCAGAGAGTCCGTAGCCCGGATATTTAAAAGATTCAGGCTTTGTTTTCATATCTAGAACTTACCACTACCATCCTTCCATTTGAAAAATGGAGGCGGATATCTCCTCAATCTACTCAATCCAATCCTCTGAGAGTCAGGGAACGCATATTTTTAGTATTCAAGATGCATTGCTGGAAAGCGTAGCGCCAAACGCTTTATCCATAGAATCCTTTGACTTTCAGAATTTCTTTGATGATAATTCGAGTGGAGAACGATTCCTCTATCCTACGGCGTTTGACAACATTCTACTGTCGGGTGATGGTTTCTCAGACTTGGAATTGCAAACATCCCTACCTCCTACGAGAGAATTTGAATATCAGCCTCTATAGAGTGCTCCTACTTCATATTCGTCGTTGAGTGAGATAGGAAGTTTGGAAGCCTTTTCCCAAATAGCAAGGCCTACTGGAGAAGGTCTTAAAAAGCAAGAACAGGAGAATCATTCTCCAAATCGATCACGGATACGAAGAAAACAATACAAGTTCGAAGAAGCTGAGCTACCGTTGCTAGAAGAGATTATGCGCACGCCCGATGGTCTGTACATTTGTCCGGAGCTTGCTTGCTCAAAAGGAACAATATTTAAAGAAAAAAGCCGTTTAAGGTTAGCAGAAAGAGTTCCTAAGATCGAAACATTCAGCTGACTTATTTAGAACTCATCTAAAACAGCTTTACAAAGTCGTTAAATGCCCTGTAAGGCATTGTGCTCATCGCTCTGGCGGGCAGAGTGAGATGTATCGTCATGTCTCGGTGCATCATACACAATGGGCCAGTACATATTTAGGTTTGGTACGCAAGCACAAGTGTCCGATCTGCGGTTGTGAGTTCACTAGGAGAGACAATTTAGTAAGGCACCGGAAGAGGGGAATCTGCCTTGACAAAAGCTGAGCGACGCATGTTACTAACATTTTTTCGGGAGTAAATGATATTTGAGGTCTAGAAAGCAATATTTCCAATTCCACTTTTATTTCAAATACACGATAGAATGTATCGGTATTCAATTCTGATTAAACCTCAAGTGACTTACCGTATGCCTCGTCGGAATATAACGACTATTCAAAAGATTTTTCAAAGTATAAGTCTAGATTTTAGTGCTGCCATTTAAAGCTGCCTCAGTAGAGAAGAAAACAATGCGTGCAAGTTCTGTCAATTTCCTCCATGTGCTTTCCATGCCCCCATGTCCACCTCGGAAGGAAAACTGTAAGAGGTAAGGCAGTAATGAGATGTCTAGCCGCCACATTTCGTGGTAGTGAAGGTTATACTGTAATGTTCTCTCTTTGCTTGCGTTTCGAAAGGTGGCCTCTTGCATAGTGGCCTCTTGCATAGTAGCCTCTTGCATAGTAGCCTCTTACATAGTGGCCTCTCGCATAATAGCCTCCTGCATGGTGGACTACCACCCAGCAGTCTGTCTTATAAAAAAAGTCACCACGTACTCTTTCCTACGCATATAACAGCGTATCAGCACGTCGGCTCATTACTTGGAACTTCATCAAGGATTTCCATGTCTCAATATCCGTCCTCTGGTGTTAAAGTTTCGACCTTTCGACCTTTCGCTTGGATCCAGATTTCCTTTTCATACCCGTAGAGAGCATCCATCATGGACGCGAGAATCAGAGAGCCATTAGTACCTCGTCATATTAATCCACCAAAATCTAAAGGATCAAAGCTTATGGCCCGGTTTTATGAGCCACTCTATATGCTACGAGCACTTGGTCAGACGCGAGACGCACATACACGTCAGCCGCCCAGTTCTGATACTATTATACGGACAAGAAGGAAGTTCTTGGAAAACCTTTGCTATATCTGCGACTTTACTAGGGGTGGAGAGTCTTGTACTGCTATTGGACTAGAAGAGCAGCCTGACAAGTATCAATTCTGGGTTTCTTCCAATGACCAGATTACAAAGATCGTCCAATTTTTGAAAGAAGCGCTCGAGTTCTTGTATCGGATCAGTGATTCTGGTGAAGTGGACCTGGCCACCGTGAACCATTTTATCCTATTCTGTGCGGAGTTTGCAAAATCCCGCATAGACGCGGAGCAGAAGCAAGTGCAAGTGCAAGCCAGAGAATGTGTATCGAGGGTACAGAATCGGGTGACAGAAGCGGATGGGTCCAGCGACATAATCGTCAACAATATGGGTGAAATTAACAAAGTCGATTCCCGAAATTTAATCCTTAATCTGGAAAATTTAATTCATCAAAAAGATCCTGTCAGACTTTGTCAGTTCGCGCATAAAAACCGACTTTCGACATGGATGACTGATCTTACGGCCCTTGCTTTTGGAGATGAGCAAGAACTAAGTCCAGAAGCCAAACGTTCTCCCTTTTTTCTAGTTAGACATTACATTGGACGACTCTCTCATCATATAAGGGCACCAAGACAACTCGTCGAAGATTCTTTTCACATGCAGCACATACTACAAACCCACACAATAATGACTGTTGCTCCTCTCGCAGCCGTCCAACCACCATTACGCCATAGACATACAGATCTCAGAGGAATCATGAATCGGATGTTTCGCGAACATAATGTGGAGAAGGAGAATGTAGAAGCGGGACTGATGTACTTGCATAAAATTACTGGGTTATTGGATAAATTTTTATCATTCTGTAAGAGATCTGACAGTTGTGTGCATGCCGAGATCAAAGTGTTGGAGCATTTCTATTGGTCACAACTCGTCTTTGCAGGAAACGATCGTTTCATTGCTTGCAGCAAGCCGGCATGTCTTTGCTGTGAATTGTACTTCAAGTACCATCCCGCACGTATAATGACTCCGTCATCTCACAGGAAGGTTTGGACAAACTGGAGTCCCCCGAGGGTACAGGACTCAACTACGAATGAAGATATGTTCATACAGCAAAGGCGAATCATGAGCAAGATAACGCATGATGTTCGTGAGCAGGTCATTAATCAAGTTTTGCAACGTACATCGCAAAGCCCCTGGCATCCAGATTCCAGAACCGGTATCACAGAATCACTTGTTACGAGGGTTCAAGAACTTTCCATAGAGGATCAGCTTCCAGGAACATCAGATATCGACTCTAGCTCAGATCCTAAAAATAGTTGGGAAAGTGAGCGGTGGTCAGATATTGAAGATGGTGGTGTACCTTTACTGGCTTGATTTCCTCTACTATGCAATAAGTGGAACTTGTTTCATCGGAACTCAGTAAGTAGACTTGATCGGATCTGGTAAGCAATTTTCGGGGAAATAAAAGGACCTTCAATGGTAAAAATAAAGCTCTTGGTAGCAAAAATCATGTAATGTATCAGTAATTCATTATCGCACCCTGTATCAATACAAATATTACCGCTTCGCAGTTTTAAAAACGCTAGTACCAACCCAGTAAGATGAAACGCACGTATTAGGATCAGATTAGATGATCAGATAAGATTACCTTACTTGTACTCGCCAAACATGATTTCTCTTCTCCACATGATTCGTTACTAAGTTACGTGTCGGTCTGGGCATTGGGTCTTAGGCGGAATTAAGGCAGTATAAACCATATTGGGATAAAAGCCTCACCGAGATCGGATGTTTAGAGGGTAAGGCAAAGCGATTAGATCAAGTTAGAATTGCGTTGTCATCCCACATCATGGAATAATATTCGAATATTCTCGGCGAATATAATGAGCATTTACCTTGTTCCACGAGCGACGCTTGTGTAGATCTGCAGAATCTCAGCTTTTACTGGGTAGCTAGGCGTAGACACAGACACCTCGTGGAATCTAACAATTTACTCCCACATTCAAAGACCAAAAAAATCTCACGAGCAATGAGATATCGACATTCTGCTACTATATATTTCTTCCTCCGAAGCTTAATCCTAGAATACGCGACATCATCGTACGATTTTTACTTAAGCTCAACCCTGAAGGTCCCGACAATTGCCGTCACGGTGGATCCCTATTCATCATCGAAGTGGACACAATATAACCCGAATACATATTTACGACTAGTATTTCCTGGTAGTTTAAAAGTCTATATCGGTCACAGACCAGAAATGTCAAGACAATGAGACGATGTATCGTACTGAGAAACACTAGCGTGCAAATATGCATCCCCCCCCCTCCCCCCAAGATCTCATCAAACGCAGAATGACTTCGGCAAATATTGGCCACAAAAAATGCCACACAATAATTTTCAAGTCGGGAGATCATTAGCACGGATCACATTCAATTACTGAATGTTACTTGTCATGAGTATTGTTTGCTACCCTCGCTGAAATGATTCTCCAGTGGCTATAATTGTCTCCAGCTACATGCCATGAGATGACATACTTTATAAGCTAATTTCGTGTGTGCCAGGCTATACAAATGCAATGGCAATGGGGATTGGTTTTTCGCACAATTTCAATAATAATAAATCAATTGATTCGCCGCACAAGAGGTTTGCGTTAATAAGTTGTCAAAGAGCAATTTTCTGCCGAATTCCGCCGTATTCTTTGCCCTGGTGAATGAGAGCAAGGTCAGAGAACGTTTGCGGAGCATTGAAGTTATTATGAACATAATCCCATTCGTGGGAAGATTCGTGGCAGTGTCGTTCGCAAATATCATATAAAGCCTCCCATAAACTCAAACCATATCATCAAAAACTAATGTACAAATAGCTCTTCTCCTTCTACTCAAGGAGGGTTCTCAGGAGCATCATGACCTGATGCATCTAGTTCTACCATCACAGCGTGAGCTTTCTCGGCCGCATTTTTGATATCGGGGTCCTCATCCTGCCCATTAGCAATCGCTTCAAACTTTTCTTTCCACACATTCCACATCTCCCACGCTCTTCTTCTCCTATCACTGTCTGATGAATAACTATGACAATAATTTCTGATACCAGACCCAGCCAAAAGTATATAGTTGGCAGCAGCCAGAATCCGAGCATTCCGTATTTTACCCTGAGGGATTTCTTCTTCGAGACCACTGCTAATATCGACAGTGGAGTATTTATATTCGTAGCCCTCTTTATCGGCCAGGAAACCGGCACTGGTACAGCGTGCAATGAATGAGGACCAATTCACGTACTTATCACACGACTCCTGGACCTCCAATGGAGTGCCAGGTAACGAATCATACACTGCATGTTGGTTCTTGTCAGCTATACCAGTAGGGGAGAAGATTCAAATATAGTGGATTTACGCACCTTGATACCCATTCCAATTCTCATAAACCTGCCGAACAAATATCGGGTTATCTTTATAATCAGTGCATTCATTCTTATTAAATTATCAACCAAATACTGCATATAAAGCGACGAAACCAGTCTTAATGTTGATTTACTTACATCTCCGATCACAACCTGTCGAGGTGGAAGTTTGCGGAGCTCAAGGATCAATTGAATCAAGGCATCCTGTCGGACGTCATTATAATGAAGCACCGACCCAAGACCGCAGATTAAGTCGTCCAGAGCACCCAAAAGGTTGATCATCCCCTTTGCTTTTTCCTTCTGCAATATTGGCTGTGAAGGCAGGAGATCATCCTCATAGTACGAGTCGATTTGCTGTGCTGCTCCCTGAGGAGTGATGCCATCCTCAGCTATCAATCGTTTTAGAATATAGGCTAGCTCATAAGTCTCATCCCCTTCGTATGCCTCCGATATTTCTTCCTCCAGGTAGGCGATACCCTCATCTCGAGTGATCGACGTTTCGGCCATTGCAAATGTCAGTCACTGGCGGTGTGATTTTGTCTCGAAGAATAATCGGCGCAAAATTTCTACAACATTTGGACGAAAAGACAGTCTGGCCGGAGTTGGTTGTACGTCTTTAGATATAGAATTATCGAGGTTATAAGAAATAAAGATGAAGATTGATCATTGATGACTGAGTCAGCCTTAACCTCGCGTTCTTCAACATGATTGGCGGGATATCTATATATGGACCCACATGCTATATCACCCCCTGGCGCCTAAATGCTTCAGCGGTAAATTTGTGGCTCAGATGTAGCAGGGCAAACCTCAGTTGAAGGCAGTTTCGAGTAGTCCTGGTACAAACAACGGTCGACTTATCGTATTGGTCGAAAGCTGGACGTTGCATCGATATGTCATTCATAGAATGCACACATTCACTACGTTGCTGACCTCGGTACATTAGCACGCGAGGCTTCGGCGTCAAACATATCTATTATTAATAGTTTCTAACACACGAATGGAGTTTCAAACAATAAGTGGTTTGGCGCTGCCCTTCAATGTTGTTTGAACACCGTTGAGTAACCCTAATTGGCCACCTGGATTATTTTGACGCGCGCGAATGCGGCATATTGCGATTTTAGATCAAACGGCTGAAACTCGCCTATATTGTTTTGCATAGCTACCTAGGTATGAGGGGCGCATAGACTTGACTAGCACTGAATATTGATCTGATGGAGCCGGCATTCTAACCAAGGCACATTGGTGTGACTTGTCACTGCACGTATATATATATATATATCTATGACTCGGACGAAAATGTCGTGTACGACCATTTTTCGTTTGATACAAAATCTTTACGAGCATTTCAAAGTTCTCTCAATCATCTCTTACCTTTTATCCCAGATAACGGGCAAAATAAACAACACCCGAAGAATTGTTCTGCCCTGACACATATTCTGTATGATCATTCAAACACATGCAAGCAGTAACAATGCCTATTCCAAGACATAATACGGATACACCATCGAACAAACTACTATGCTTTTGTATTCTTTAAGCCCTCCCGCTAAGTATCTTGACATCTAGAAGTAGGACATCGGGCTATTTGTTACATTGAAGAGACTGGACTGGCTAACCGTTGACCGGTTGATATAGGGCCCATCCCCAATGAACCGAGTGTAGCCAGAGTTGTCGTAACTACCGAGAAGCGGACGGTTGGGGTAATGTACCATCCTGATGGAAATCCGACTGGTTTTGAAAAGTCATCCCTAGGGGCATTGGATCGACAGGGAAGAGAGTCTCTGCGTGAATATCGGGACCGGACGACGAAACCGTCTCGTGTCAGTACAATTCCATACAAGGCGTACTGACTGTATGAAGAATTACGCAGATATGAGGTTTTGAACATTGTTTTGCTTTTTTTTTTATCCCTGTCTGTTATAAATTGTTGAGCTTATTTTGGGCGCGTTTTGCTGGTCGTGGACACTTGCTCAAAACTGCTGGACAGATCTACAGAGAATCATACATCCATGGACTTCGTTTTAAAATGTCAAGGACGAACTTTACATTCACCTAAATGATTCTAAAGTCATGCCACAATAGTGACACCCATATCGAATTTCTTGTATCGTCAGGGATCGTTTATGATACCCAGGTATATCTCATAATGATTTTGCGCATGCAGAAGCCCCTTGTAGCCAAATACATCACGCCGCCAGTTAAGATGATAGTAGCAGAGCTCTATGCGTAACCATGTCGTCTTGTCCAATATTAACAAGCTACCTTCTCAGGTATGACTCAACCCTGTGACAGTACATACAGCAAATACGTGTAATGACGTAGCTCTGGACCATGGTGTGATATACACCACACCTGCGATATCTGTCTTATGGTCATTGATAGTAAATTTCATCCTCATTGATCCGTCCACATTATTGACTTGTAGTAATTTGAGGAAAAAAAAAAAAAAACAATACGTAACAATATTTTCCCACGAAATTGCCATTGTGTCGCCTACACGTAATCGTTACATACGGCGTAACAGTGTTAGAAGTATAGTTACAAGTGTCGAAGTAAATAGATAATATGCGATCAACAAATCAGACCGACAAATCATAAATGTGTGTTCTCAGGGGCATAATGGTCTGATGTGTCCAGCTCTACCATCACAGCGTGAGCTTTCTTGGCCGCATCTTTGATATCGGGGTCCTCATTCTGTCCATCAGCGATTGCTTCAAACTTTTCTTTCCACACATTCCACATCTCCCGTGCTCTTCTCCCCCTATCACTGTCTGATGGATAACTGTGACAGTAGTCCCTAACAACCTGGCCGGAGAAAAAGATATAAATGGCAGCAACTAGTATCCGCGATTTTCGTACGATACCGTGTGGCGGATCTTTCTCCACCCCATCAGCGATGCCATATGTGCAGTATTTATACCCTGAATCATTTTTGTCGTTCTCAAATAGACCGCCACCGGTACAGCGCGCAAGGAATGCAGAATAATTCAGGTAATCATCGCATTTCTCCTGTAAATCCGATGCAGAAGCAGAATCGTCTTCATCACTCAGTACATCGGGGGCTGCATCCATTAGAGATATTCTTAAAAATATGCCGCACAAATTCTTTTGGAACGGTGTCTACCCACGTGAGTTTATGTTCCACTCTTCATCCATTTCGCTATTGAACAGGGGGTTGTGTTTATAGAGCGTGCAGTCCTCCTGGTAATCAAATTAGGACCAGATCAAACGAGTGTATCTGAGGAGGACTTTGTTGTAGTTTTACTTACACCCCAGATCTGAGCTGCGCGAGGCGGTAGTGCAAGGATTTCAAAGATCAGCTGAACCAGCGTACCTTGTCGCATGTCATCATAACGAAGTATTCTCGCGAGCGGAAAGATAAATTCGTTTATGGTCAGCAAGAACATCGGCATGCCTTTATCGGGCCGGAAGCGGAATGTGGGATCCAAAGGGAACCAAATGTCTGAATAAACGGCATCGATTTGTTGCGCCGCATCATGAGGACTGATACCTCCGTCTCTAGCAAATAGCCGCTTGAATATGTGGCCTATCTCATAGGTGAGATCTCCCTCACTCGAACCTTCGATTTCTGCCTCGATAAATGCGTTGCCCGCATCAACGGTTGGTGTAGCTTCTGTCATGATCGATGAAGGTGTGAGTTATTTGGGCCAATTTCAGGAGTGTATTACTTTCTTGGAGGTATACACTTAAAAATTTCGCTGCATTTGAGTAGGATCGGGAGATTTATAAATTGATAAAAATTACTGCTCGCTGAACATTCGAAGTGTGATGCCTGAATCAGGCATGCTACCCCACCATCGAACATGATTGGCGGGCTATCTATAGTTGGGCCCGCACCTCTAATTATCATTGCGCGTTTAGCAAGACGCTAGCGGTTAGTATCTGGCTATTATTTAAGAGGCCGGATTTTTCTTTTTAGCATAGTCGGTAGGCTGTTTCAGCATATCCGACTGAGTCCTTGGAAGTATATTCCGTTGGTTCGATTTTACACGCCTTGGCTTGGTATGAAACTTTATAAACGCCGACTCAGCCTCTGGGGATATCAGCGGTAAATATATGGTTCATGTATGACCTTACAGATTTGCTATTCATACCTCGTTTCATCCAATCCCTGCTCATATGCCAAGATATATATGTAACTGGCTCAGTTCTAAGCGCCGTTGATAGCTATAAACAGAACAAAGACTTCAACCTTCAGCCCTGTATGATATTGAAATATAATGTCAATTATGTGAATTGGACATATGGATGAATATAAGAAATGCTTGGTCGCAAACCCGATGCAATACGTCGACCAAATTTTGAGGTCATTTCATTATTTGAAGTTTTCCTTTACGGAAGTCATTGCCATTTGTTTTTCATTCATAAGTACGTGTGAAGATATATTGCAGAGCAGCGCACCCAGTCCCACGGCACAGAATTGAACATATTCTAATAGAAAGCTCAGAACCAGATGTAGGCAGTTGAAAATGCCTTTCCGAAGACACAACACTGATGCTCCACTGGACAATTTGGTAAGTTTTGCATTCGCCTTCTCATTTGAGACATGTTAATCTAATACTGGACAGCAATACAATACACCTAGAGGCAATTACCCTGTCACCATAGTCAGCGACCAGGTTTATTATGCTCCAGCAGCAACGACTAAGAAAACTCCATCGAATTTTCCGCACCTTTACAACAATCGCGAAGGACTCAAAGATGCTGAATATCCACTCTTTGATGAAATGGAGACCAGGAAAAAGCAACTTTACGAATTCCCGATCAAAACACCCAGCGAACGACCGTTTGATTATGGTACCAAAGCCTCGAAACCAGATAAGAACCGCCAGGGCGTTGTTTTTCAAAAGACACAGAAGGGGCAAAAGGCTAAAGCGGTCGATCTTGCTCACCCTCCCAATCAAAGTGGCCCGGTCAGGGCAGTTACAAATCGAGACAAGCAGTTGATTGGTGTTATGTATCATCCGGAAGGAGATATGAAGGGTTTTGAAAAGGCGTCTCTTGGAGCGTTGGATCGACAGGGTAGAGAGGATCCGCGTAAACATGCCTATCATACAACTCACGTGTCTCGTGCCAGTACCATTCCATACAAGTCATGGTAAATATTATCTTGGGTTTGGTGTATTAAAGGTTGGATCATCGTCTCTTGTTTCCGTCTTGGTCTGTTTTCCCTTTCATAGGGGCTCCCAACTGGTACCCTTTGGACTTGTATTGCTGCTGGCCAGTTGTACTAGATATTGAATCATGTGGTGAATATCTTTACAAAAGTTAAGCATGGGCATATTTTTAAGGTCGTCCCGTAGAATATACTGGAGAACAGAATTGGCTGTTTTCTGAGACATCTTTACTTCTTCCAAACGCCGTCAACTTATCGTTAACAAAAGCTGGCAACATGTGATCGCTGAATTGGATAGATTCCCCTCAAATATATCTGGCGATTGAGGACCAGTCGTCGCCATCGGTGACCTGAAATATCGTAAAGACCTGGTAGTCGTCATGATCCATTCTCAAATCTTCCCTCATTTAAGTTTAGTATTTGACTATGAAATCAATATGTAACAAACAATCCGCACCGAATTTGCAACTGTATCGCAGACACGTTATCATTACATACAACGTAACATACGACGTAACAGTGTATTGAAACATAGTTACTAGCGTCGAAGTAACCACTCCACTGCGGATCAGATAAGATGCGATCAACAAATCAGACGAACAAATCATAAATGCGCCCACCATCAGATAAAAAATTTTCTAGCCTATGTTACGTACTTGCGTCATTTGTTTACCTCCGCCGGAGTTTGGCAGGCACATACTCAATTAATTTTAAGGTAGCCGAATCATGCCACTTCCTCGTGGACTGGGCGGTAACCTCGGCTGAGAGTCGGTGAGAGAATGCCTAGTGTGATTGATTGGCAGGGCATCGCAAGCTCCTTTTACTACGTAGTAGCTCTATGTGGTCGAAGGCATTCATTTCGCTGCTCTATACAGAGACAATTGTCTAGTACTATAAGCAAAGATTACGTAAGACATCAGCATGGATCGAAGAGTCGGAGAAATAGGAAACGGATTGATATATATGTGAATTTTAGAATACAGGAAATTCTTCCGGTTTCGAACGAACCCTAGATTAATCTGAAAGAAGTGCGGTGTTAAGCTCGTTGCTGGACTTTGATTAATTGCGACAGAAAATCCCGCGGAAGACACAATATGTACTTCCATTTGCATCTCAGGATACAGAGTTGAGTACGACAGGAAAGAGGTATATGAAATACGCTTTATCGTGGATGTTGAAGCGATGGTTGTTCTATCAATTGGAAGAACTCTGTGAAAAATCTTACGATGGAATTCAGTAGTTTCACTGCTTCTCAATACATCTCATTTTATGATTCTATCTACATACAATTAAAGATCGCTTTTCGTGTAAATTAAGTCAAACCAGGTATTAAAAGCCCCCAAAGCCTATAGTCTGGCTTTATTTTCCACACTTTTCCTGCTGGCATTGATGGAATCCAACAGTTCATCCGCTCGAACAGCAAGTATTGATAGGAGGGTATCGCTTATCTAGAGGCTGCATTAGTCTCAATTCGCATCAATGCATAGTTCAAAGCTTACTCCGTGTGTAGTCTCGCAAGATCCCTGCATCCAAATTGCAGCATCACGCACCACTGATCCAGGCTTGAAAAGTAGACGATAATTCCTCTGCACGAACGACCCATTCTCTTCCGATGTAGAAAGCAATAGAGGTTTCAAGTCCTTCAGTATACCAGCAAAGGGCTTCCTCTGGTATCCAGTAGCAAGAACCACAAGATCATAAGCTTGCTCAGTAACCTTCGTCTCGCCTGTTATTGTGTTTTTCAGCCGGAGGTTCAATGCATTGCCCGATTTCGATATATTAGCGCCAAAGACTTCGCTGTTGTGGTAAAGAGACAAGGTCCAGTCTCGAGGATCAGGCTTGAGGAGCCTTTGACGGTATATTTTTTCGTAAATGTGTTCAATTAGAGGAAGTCTGACGACACTGTAGTTTGTAGCTTTGTTCTTCTTCAAGCTTTGTTGGCGGTGGGCTGAGCCGAGGGAGTAGAATTCATCGACGCTGGCGGGATCGAAAATTTCGTTGACACTATTACAACATTGGTGTTAGAAAGTGTTCCTAGCACGTTTTTGACAGGGCTGAAAATATTATGAACTTACAACGGACTGTCATCGCTCGGTCTCAAGGCAGAATCTCTAAAAATGAGCGAGACTCGAGATTTCGGATATCGAGATTGCAAATCCTCGGATATCTCAACTGCACTTTGTCCCCCTCCGACAACAGCAAATCGGTACTCGGCATTCTCGTCCCGGAATTTCCGCGGCACTTGTTTGAGATACTGAGATGAATGCACAACTCGATCGCTAATATCGGGGCTCTTGAGTCCTTCCGGAATAGAGTATTCCCCACCATTGGCTACAATGACATGTTTCGCGCTAATCCGTTGCACATCACCAGATTCAACGTCGCGCGCAGTGACCCAGAAGGAATCAATAGTCGAACCGGTCTTTTGTCCTGGACTCACTTTCAAGACTTCTTGGTTGTATTTCACCTGATCCCCGAAATGCGAAGCGCACCACTTCATGTAATCATTGAACTCCTCACGGAACGGGGTCTGTGTAGACAAATTGATAAAATTTGCAAGTCTGTTGTGTTTGTGTAGATAATTCACAAATGTGAAGTACGACTGCGGGTTGCGCATAGTGGCCAAGTCCTTCATGAAGGAGATTTGCATCTTTGTGCCGGGGAGAAGCATACCGGTATGCCATCCGAATTCTGCTTGACGTTCGAGAAACAAGACATTATTTGTGTTTGAGGATCCTCGCTCGTGCATCGCGATTGCAATTGCGAGGGCTGCAGGGCCAAAGCCGACGCAGACGATGTCATATTGGGAGCTTTCAGGGCTGGCCTTGGAGGGGGCATCAATGCCCGCTGATGTTTGGATTGACTCCATGAGTTGTATTGTGAGTGCTAAACAAATAGGATGGCTTATGCTTCCCTGAAAAAATTGTCAATAACAAGAGAAGAATGGGATTGTGTGGAAAATCAGAAGTTAAAACAAATATGCCCAAGATTTTCTCAACCTCAACATGCATCTAACTAGCGAAAATTGTCAAAGCTTCTCCTCATACGACATCAATATTGAACCATGTAATTCTCGCCTACCTTAGTGAAGTTCCTTGACCGTTACAGTTAAATACCGGCCTACGTAGTTCACCACAGAAGCTTCAGAGTCCAGACACGAGGGATTGGCAGCGGGGCAAGACGCTTAGAACAGGAGCAAAGCTACAGCCCACAATTGTCCGGTGTCGGATACGCGTATTTTACATTTCGTCTTATGATGGTTTCCCTGTATTTGCCGTTCAAAATAAATTGATTGAAACTAATCAACGAATCATTTAAGCTTCTCCTTAGGAAAATGCTAGAGACTTACGCCGATCCTGAAAAATACCCAGGGTGTATTCTTCCATGTGGGTAGGTGGGTCTGTATTATCCCGGTATTATTGTGTATGATACGAGACGGTAATTCTTGAAACGGTTTACTTTTCGTGTAAATTAGACTGGGACTGGCGCGTTCATCGGCTTTTCAGCAAGTCGCAGGTGGCTAGCTTAGATTGGGCGTTATATATTTGTGTATTGACGTCAATTCCAAGAAGAGGAGCGCCTCCGAAAACGAAAAGGAAGGAAAAATCTGAGTCATATAGGCAATTGCGTCTTTTTCTTTTTCCATAATTACCCATGCGCAGAGCAGATACAAAATTAGACGTTGATCATATGGTGCTTTTCAAATCACTGCACTTCGAAAACTCTCAGCATCATGGGCGCCGATATACAGCCTAGCGTAGCAATTACGCGCCTACAGCAAACACAACGACATCTCTTCCCCGATCACACCCAGAATAAAAAATCCATAGTGCATGGCCCTACAACACCCGAACTATGGGAAATCACACTAGCCGAACTCTTAGAACTCCAATGCCTGGAACACGCTGACCGGGAGTGCCTAGTCGTTCCCTGGACGAATACAAGGTGGACGTATAGACAACTCCAAGCCGAAACCGAGCGATTGGCACGGGGACTCCTAGCAAATGGAATCCAGCATGGCGATCGAATCGGCGTCATGGCGGGGAACTGCGAGCAATATGTTTCACTATTCTTTGCGGCTGCGACTGTTGGAGCGATTTTGGTGGTTATCAATAATACGTATACGAAGGCGGAGTTGATGTATGCTTTGGAACATACGGGTGCGTTTTAATTCTGTGTGCGGAGAATGCCATACTGACTTGTCGGGATAAGCATGCAAGATGTTGTTCATATCACCTACAATTGGTCGCCATTCTTTGAAAGATGCGATTAATTATCTCGAGGGACGTGATCGAGCCCAATCTCTCCCCGATTTGAGAGATATTGTCATTGTCCGTGGTGAATATCAGAATTTGAAGACATATGAGGATGTCGTCCAGGAAGGACAAAGTGTTCCGCGAAATGTAGCATACCGTCACGCCAACATCGTTAGTCCATACGATGTAGTTAATCTCCAGTTCACGAGTGGATCGACAGGAAATCCAAAGGCATCCATGCTGACTCACCAGTAAGTCTCTTCCTAATTCAAACCTTTGTAGGACATTTACTGAAAGGTCCAGCAACCTAATCAACAACTCTCGCTTCATCGGTGATCGCATGGATCTAACCTCCTCCGATGTCCTCTGCTGCCCGCCCCCTCTCTTCCACTGCTTCGGCCTCGTCCTCGGCCTCCTCGCCTGTATCACACACGGCGCCAAAATTGTCTACCCAAACGAAACATTCGACCCTGTCGCTGTGCTCGAGGCGATATCAACGGAACAATGCACCGCCGTCCACGGCGTGCCCACCATGTTTGAATCCATACTCTCGTTACCTAAACCCGCAAATTTCGACTGCTCTCGCCTCCGCACAGGAATCATCGCTGGAGCACCAGTCCCGTACTCTCTTATGCAGAGGTTAGTCGCAGAACTGAACATGACCGAATTTACAAGCAGCTACGGTCTAACTGAGGCATCACCCACATGCTTCAACGCGTTTACGCACGACACGATCAATCGCCGCTTGACCACCGTCGGCAAAGTAATGCCACACGCAAGTGCAAAGATCATTGATCCTAAAACTGGCCAAACAGTTCCCATTGGCCAGCGCGGAGAATTGTGCATGAGTGGGTATCAAATCCATAGCGGGTACTGGCAGAATCCGCAAAAGACAGCGGATACGTTGCTGCGAGATGAAGATGGGAAAGTATGGTTGAGGACAGGCGATGAAGCCGTCTTTGATACGGAGGGTTACTGCACGATTACGGGAAGGTTCAAGGATATTATCATTCGCGGAGGGGAAAATATATATCCGCTTGAGATTGAAGAGAGACTCAGTCGTCATCCAGCCGTTTCGCGCGCTACGGTGATTGGGGTGCCAGATAGTCATTATGGGGAGGTTGTTGGGACATTTATTGAGTTTAAGGCCGATGTGAAAGACTTGCCGTCGGCAGAGGATTTGAGGGATTGGACGAGAGAGACACTCGGAAGACACAAAGCGCCAAAGTATTTATTTGTATGCGGATCGCATGAGGCGCTGCCCGCATCCATTCCTCAGACTGGGAGTGGCAAAGTTCAAAAGCAGGTTCTTCGTGAGTTGGCATACAAGTTAATACAGCAGGGCGAGACAGGGGTTATGCTTGCATAAGAAGGAAAAGTTAAAATGTATCATGTTAAATGAACTTTCGAATGTGCGGTCTTAGAATCAAAATAATTATATCACTAATTATAAGGAGAACATGCTGATCATTGTCCATTATTCGTATAAAAGCAATTAAGATTCGACGCGCTCGGCCAAATTCTGCGGTGAAAGATTATGTGTATACATGGAGGCCCCTACAACTCCTTATATAGGTCCATGAAAAGGAAAATATGCAGATTATAGCCTATTATCTCTATATGACATCGTTGCCAGGCCTCAATCCACCCAGCTACACGTACAGGTTGGTGTAAAATGCTGTGCATATAATTGGCAGCCCTACGAGGGTTCATGTATAATCCAGGGAAATTACCTCAAGTTTTTAGAGGAAGGGAGACATCGAACCCCACTGCGGCCAAGGCGTCATATCCATCGCAATATTAAAGAACTCCGAACCAATAAAGTCAGGATTGAGTAAAGCATCATCAGTGAAGCTCTCATAACCGAAATTTCCCATCTCAATCTCACCAATAAGCTCCGGCCGCACATACGTCGGACGCAACTTATGGAATTGAGCCGCCAGTATGCTACCCAACATATGCGCCGCATGGCACGGCAATCCGATTGATCTCAGCCACTCCACGAGTCTTACGACAAGATTGTCTAGACTAGCTACATCATAATTTGCGGCAGTAAGCTTTGCTTCGTATGTATGCACAAGACGGCATAGCGTGAGGGCGGAGAAGGTTACTATGTGGTATATATGGTCTGTCAGATGACGTGTGCGTTCGTCGGTAGTCTCGATAGCGAGGTTCAATATGATTTCCGAA
This sequence comes from Talaromyces amestolkiae, assembly GCF_001896365.1. Lineage (NCBI taxonomy): Eukaryota > Fungi > Ascomycota > Eurotiomycetes > Eurotiales > Trichocomaceae > Talaromyces > Talaromyces amestolkiae. The sequence goes on along the minus strand of NW_024468067.1, from coordinate 132,059 downwards.
TGGTGCACCATTTCAATGACGATAGTTTCGATGGCCGCTGAGCTGTTTTGTAATTTTGTAGGAGACCTCAGAGACTGACCGTAGGCTAAAAGATGGGCGAAGTGGAAGCCCATTTGGAGAAATTGTGAGCGGGGTTGCTCTACATGGAAGTTAGCATCGTGGACATAACATGAATGGGAATAATGACGAACCAAATAGCGTTGTCCAATCTCGTCGCCAGGTCTGGAGAGCATGCTTCATCTCTGGAAGGTTTATATTTGATCCACAGGAGTGTGTATAGATAATCCAGTATAGATTGACTTCGGCCACCATTCTGGCCTCGTAATTCGTGATATTATCCAATTCTTTTAGGAGAAGGCAATGGTCAATCTGCCCTTGATTGAGTAACGCTTGTCTTCGAGTTCCTACGCAATATCTACCATCACAACTATTAGAGCAGAGTTATAACTGAGGCATACGAATACGTACTGTAAATGAGCCAAACACAAATGATTCCACAGACACCATGCATCAATGTGGGATCTCCCAGCCGGAGTACTGGAGCTACCTCTGAGCACCTCCACAAACTCAGGACTAGCCATTGCTTGCTGCAGCGCATACCCTGTCAAAAGCCAACTGTCAACACTAAGAGGTACCTGACCTATTGTCGTTGACCATAAACTTAGTATAAGTACCGCCTGGAAGTACTCGGTCGGTTGGGGCACTATTAATAACGAAGATGTGACTAGGCGCATTGCCTCTTGAAACAATTTTGGCGCAAGTCTATCGGCAAGATCTTGGGTTGTGTGCCGTACTGCGATGAGGAATATACTGCATAAAAGTAAGGGTGATTTGCTTATTTGCGAGAGTAGGGTTGCAGTTGATATGTCTTCGGGAAATTTTACCCAGCGGCCATAGTGAATGTGAAAACTTATACATGTCAGTCGTAGTGTTCAAAGGAGTCACGGCAGCTTGAGACATACAGTTCGAGTAGTGAATTTGCGGTTGGCATCGGTACTAGTCCGGTAGATATAACATCAGAATTTGAGGGTATCTGAATACTTTCTGGTGAATGTACACCGGCATCTGTAGCAGCATCCCTGAGAAGAAAGACGGGGGCTGCATTTCTATCAACTGTTGACGTCGTATTCGACGTCGTGGTTGTAGGCCTTGTATGAGCACTGTCGTCTGAAGTGACTAGTACGTTTAATTTGGCATCAAGTCTGTCCACAAGTCTATCAACAGTTCTCTCTAATCGAGCGAGTCTGGAATACTATTAGTTATAGCACAATAGCCCCTTGGCAATCAACTAGAGCAAAAATACCTATCGTCAACCGAAGTTCCTCGTTCGGAGGACTTCGAAACAGTATGCCTCTTCAACGTCAAAGAACAAACTTGAGACAACGTCTCACATCTCAAACAGGTACCCTCCCCGCTCGACGACATATAACACCTCGTCTTACATTTCCGGCACAGATCGCACGCTTTCGATGCCCTGCCGGATGACGATCGGAGTGGAGGCATATCCTTCAATCTGTTAGGCCGTAGGGATGTGAGTGGCACCCCCTACGGCTAATTATGTGAAGTCTGCGAAGATATTTGAAATGTCCACAAGAAGGGGGATATCACATAGCTACAGCACGTCAAATATTCTTATCAGCCAAGAATAACCTGCAACGAAGACACTCTTATCGGCGAAATGTCGTGATCAGTCACGTGACCAATTTAGGGCGGATAGGATAGGCCCGTCCCGATAAGGATGAATTATTTACTAGATAAGGATTTAGGGCTATTTTACGTAGCCCTAGCGGCAGGGAAGGCTCAGTGGTAACGTAGATCAAATCCTGGGACTCTAGAGAAAATGTGATTGTATCGTGTGCGTTTGACCTTCGGGACAGCATCTATGGAAGCAAGCTATTCCATAACATACTGAACTGTCTAGTATGCGAGCGACTTTTAGGTCTAGTGGGTTGCAACAACATTTATATAAATACATTTCAGAGCTGGAGTAACTTTGCTTGCAATACTATTAATTTGGAATTCACAGCAACTCTCGTTCCCTCAGGACAAAGTCGTATCAATTTATACCGTTTCAGAGACCTCTGAGCGGTTATGCCCGGGCTCAACGCTCGATATAACCACAACGCCTTGATCCTTACCATCAAACAATCGATACAACACCTTCCAAACTAAAATCACAACTGCAGCAGCTATAACGCAAGAAGCTGCAATGATCAGCCCATGCCGATAACGCGGCGCATCTAACGACAAAATCAGCATCTCGCCTAATATGACTACAGCTGACTGCAATAGTGGACGGAGTGGACGTAGTGGATGCAGTGGACGTACCTTTTGTTCGAAATAGCTGATTACCCGGGAAATTGGCAAGCTGGATACTCATGACATACGCAGCCAGGGCCACGGGTCGTTTGTGGTCTTCCATCTTTGCGGTGAGCCAGGCTGCGTTGATGGCTTGAGCGGATCCCATGCCCATTTGTGTCCATACCACGCCTCCTAAAATGCATATCGATTAGATTAAAACATACAAGATCCAAAACGGGATGGAAATGTATACATACCGTAGAGAATCCATTTGTCGACTCCATTAGCTGCAAGCGCCAACCATAATAGTCCCGCAGCGCCCCATAAATATCCAATAGCGATGTGAACGCCCCTTTCGCCGAGTTTATCACTACTAAATGCCAACGACACGGAAAACACCAACGCGCATGCACTCCCCACGGAATTCAAACCATTCGCCTGCAAACTCGTAAAACCCAGGCTCTTGATAATAGACGGTGCATAAGTATTCATCGGCGAAATCATGATCATGGACAGAAACGCAGCTACTAGATGGCCGTACAGTCTCCAATCTGCGAAAGTCTCGAGGATGTGTGAGGGGAGTACAGGTTTTCCGTATCGAAGACCCTTTGTTGGATCGTCTTTGATAACACGATTGATCAAGATGGTCGCCTCACGAGGCGTGAAGATGTTGTAAGATTTTCCGAAAATATGTTTGGGTGTTGCTGCGCTGTGCGGGAGGTAGAAGTACATCACCACGCCCAGGAAGCATGTCAGGCTTCCTTCTGATCCTAACATCAGCAATAATATTCTAAAGAATTTCCAAATGAAAGGAAGGGAGAAAGATAAACAAACCGATAAGGAACAACCACTGCCATCCCCGCAACCCTCCTCGCCCTGCCAACGACAACAACCCAATCGCAAGCGGTCCCCCTAAAATCCCCGCAAAACTATTTGACGCCCAGAAAATCGCAAACCTCGACGCCAGTTCTTGGTTCGTATAAAACTTGGAAATATACAAGGCAAAACTCGGGATGTAACCACCCTCGAGAGCACCGATGAAAAACCGAATCGCATATAAACCGGACGCGTTCCGGACAAAGATCTGACACCACGTCGCCACGCCCCAGAGGACCATGGTTACAGGCAAGAACCGCTCAGCGCCGATGTACCGACTTATCATGTTAAAGGGTAGCTCGGTGATGACGAAGCCAACGGTGAACAAGGTCTGTGCGAGATTGATATTTGAGTTGTTGACGTGCAGGTCCGCGGCGAAAGTGGAGGTTAGAGCATTGCTGATATTTGTGCGGTCGAATTGAAGGAAGCAGAAACAGAGGACGATGAAGGGTAAAAGGTAGAGGTCTACTTTCAGGAGGGCTTTGCGCTCTTCATTGGGTAAAGGCTGGATGTTGGGGTCATAGCCGGGTACGCTTGCTATGATGGGTGAATCGTCGATGGTGTTGTTCGTTTGATATTCGAAGCCTTCTTTTGAATTGCCCATTTTGTCGGAATTTAGGGTCCAGCTAGGGACAAGGAATACTTCCAGAGTTTTGCTATAGCTGAGCTGCCCATCATTGAATCCGCGATGCTGGCTTTAATATACAATTCCATAGATGCGTAACGAGATGTATCAGCACTCAAAGCTATCCCCTGGCATCGATGTTATCATTGCGCCGATAAAGACGTGATGAGGTTATTCACCTATCAATCGCGAAGACGTAGCTACGCTCGGCGGCGTCGTCGTTATCAAACTTATGGCATGCCGTCGGCTTGCCGGCCGCTGCAATCGTTAAACTTGGGGCTAATCGAATCAGATCTAGTCAATGGGGCCAAGTAGTCAGTTTGATTGGTCAACTCTCAATACAATATGGCGAATTATGAAAAGGGTATGTAAATTTGAACTCGATATTTGGTACAAGAATGAGCCAATTACATTCATATCCCGAATCTTGACCACGTAGGAACTCAACCTCAGTTAAGTGATTTCATCTTTCAGTTTCACGATTTACCATCACGTTATTGGGTAATTACATGTATACATTGTACAAGGCTTGGCGCTTCGATCGGCAAGCTTGCATCAAAAAATCGCGTGGGACGGTATTTTTAGTGTATTATGCTGTGTTCGCGTTTTTTTATTACTTAGTATGGCTTGTGTCCGTGAACTGGTCCAGAACGAGACCGCGGCTCAGCTGGCTTTCCCATGCCAATAGGATACTGTATCCCGCTAAGCTAGAAGGACGCGCTTACTTATCAGCTAAGCAGGACTAATCTAAGCGATCCATTGTTGCAACAATTAGGTGCCGATGGGAAGCCGTCGGAAGTGAGGATCACATCATGTTTGTGTTTATTTCAGCATAATTTCGTAGCTAGGAGGTTATAAATTAGTTTCTTGAAATATATGGATTGTCAGTGTTCCGCTTTTCACCAAAATTTCTAAATCCTTACTCAACGGGCTCTGAAATGGAGCAAAATACACTCAAGAGAAGAGGCGTCGGCCTAATCGGCGTCGACAAGCAGAAATCTTTCGGAGGATATACACTTTTCTGCCCATTGACTAGTGATGTCGCCTATCTCGTTGATATCAATGGGAAGCAAGTTCACTCATGGAAACTCCCTGGCAGAATTGGCCGCCATGCCAGAATTCTCCCAAATGGTAACCTCGCAGTCAACACCCTCCGACTAGATCCAGAGCGCACAACCAACGACGGTGGTCCATTTCCATTCCCATTTTTCAACAAATACGGCGGGGGTGTCATGAGTGAACTCGATCCAGACGGAAATGTGGTGCGCCAGTTTACAGATCCCCTCGGCCACCACGACCAATACCACTTCGGAGATGGCCGGTTATTGTACACAAGTCTCGAAGCACTGTCTCGAGAGGAATCAGCAAAGGTCGTTGGAGGCGTACCCGGCACGGAGATCGATGGCATCACGTACGCTGACACAATCAACGAAGTTGACCCGAACGGGAATCTCATCTGGCACTGGAAAGTCTCCGAGCGCCTGCCCCGGGACGAATATCCTCTCCAACCACATTATACACGCGAACACTACCCGCTCATCAATTCCGTCTTCCCCATGCGAGACGGAAAACACATTCTCGCCTCAATGCGATCTGTATCCGCAGTCATCATAATCGAAAAATCCACCGGCAACATTGTGTGGAAACTCGGTCCCGAAGTCCTAGCTCAACAACACAATGCTACCGAGCTCGAGAACGGCAACATCCTAATCTTCGACAACGGCGCCTTTCGTACTGGCGAGTCCATCACTTATAGTCGCGCCATCGAAGTCGATCCCGCCACCAAAAAAATTGTATGGGAATATCGGGACCGGTCGCAGATGCTCTACTTCTTCACACCGTTCATGGGTAGTGCTCAACGGCTCGCCAATGGCAATACATTAATATGCGAAAGCGCATTTGGGCGGATATTCGAAGTTGCGCACGATGGTTACGTGTGTTGGGAGTATGTCAATCCGCATTTTGCGCCGTATTCGGATGAGGGCACGGCGAAAATATTTCCGGGAGAGTCGAATGCGCTGTTTCGGGCATATCGGTATTCGGGGAATGAGATTCCGTGGCTAAGAGAGGCAGACTGAGCTGTGGATATTATAATCAAATCACATGCAAATATAAATACATAATGGAAATATAACATTTCCTTTGTATAAAGTCAATTCCAACGCCATAAAGCATAATCAATTTAAGTTGTGCCAACCTTGGTAAGCTTATGATATAGTGCTCTTTTCAACCCGGCTACCTTTGTCCCCAATGATTTAAATTCCCAGCCTTTAATTGACTATCGATATCGGATGGATACTACCGCCATGCTCTTTGTCCGCTTCCGATAAATTGTTACACGATGTAGTGAATATTCCCCGCGGTAGTGTGTCCTTATCTCGAGTATCTGCAATGACCAATCGCTTTTGTCCCTGCGTTCGCAGTAGTCGCAAGAACTATTACCCGCATTTACCCGCAATCTGAAGGGGGATCTTGAGCAGCAGCATATCTGACCGGCTGCACACGACCTTTACAGACTGTTTGCGATGTTGCATTGAGGTTGATACGACTTCGAAGGGAACGATTGGGGCGTTTTCAGCCAACGCCACCTGCACGTATGGCGCAATGAAGCATGTTAGATTAAGCTGAACGTGAAATGGAACTGGGATCAGGGCACGGGTCATTTGACCAGCGAGAAGCTGGCAGGGGGGGTTGGACGCCCAACATGTGTCGTTTGTACAATTCACCAATTGTGGCCATGCGATTGATAAGTTCTCGAAGAATTGGGGATGGGATGGACCGAAATGTTGGAGTTTTGGAGGTGTCGGCAAACGGACGCTAGCCTGATCAGGAAGGTGCGCCTGCCGCCTTCAATGGCGAACGATACGACCTCAAAAACGTGATTGGCCCGACGCTTCTTTTTAATCTTCTTTTCATCTTCTTTTCGACTTTGGTTGCTTTTGTGTCGGAATCGCACCATCATGGCTATCCTCGGCCTATTGCCACGCCTATTCTCACTTCGGAACGGTTGAATTGCCTATAAAGGCCGGGGTGCGGCTCAGGAGGTAGCTTTTCCAGCAACCGGCGTTATTGTTCTTTCTCTCTCACMCCTGCCGCACCATGTCTGCTACCGTGGTTGAGCGTAAGCACAGCGACTTCAACGCTGAGCCGTCTAGCGACGGCGCAATCAGTGAAGAAGTCCGCTCGGCCCATGGCGATTCGACAACTGTCACAAAAGAAGCAGAGACCGATATTAAAGGTGTCCCTGTGTACAACGCCGACGACGACTATGACGATGAGACCAGACACGACACAATCATCGTCACAGGCGCCGATGCTGCTAAACATCTTCTGCCAATGCGAGATGACCGCGAGCCGGCGTTGACGTTTCGCAGTATTTTCCTTGCGACCCTTCTCTCTGGCTTCCAGGCTGTCATGTCTCAAATCTACGAGGTTAGTTGGCTTTTCTGTTCTGTGAGCACGACGACCGTCTGACCATTCAGTTCAAACCGACCTATATTACCATTCAAGGAACGTTCATCGTTATTATCGCCTACTTTCTCGGTAACGCCTGGGCCAAATTCCTTCCCCGCGGTGACCACTTCGAGGCACGATGGAGAAGCAAAGGAGGCCAAGGAGAACTACCTCTTTGGATCAGGATCATCTCCTTCTTCAACTACGGGGCTTGGAACCTGAAAGAGCATGCTGTTTGCGCCATCACTGCCAATTCTGCATCAAATGGAATGGCAAGTGTGGTCGTGTTTGCCGCGCAAAATCTCTTCTACGACCTGCCTCTAAGCACAACTACCGTGGTTTTGAGTACTCTCTCCATTGGTCTGTTTGGCTATGGCGTGGCAGGCCTCATTCGTCCTATTGCTGTCTGGCATGTTGAGTCGGTTTATTGGGGCACTCTTCCGCTTGTCAAGGTTCTTCAGGGCATGCACTGGCAGCAAGTCAAGAACTCCAAGCCTCTCCGTTATTTTTGGTATGCCTTTGGAGGAATGTTCACATATGAGTGGTTTCCAGCCTACGTCTGGCCATGGCTCAACTCCGTTTCCATCCCATGTCTGGCCTCTATGCATGCGACTGGAGAGACAGCGGCTGTTCTCACCAACCTCTTTGGCGGTTCCATTCCCAATGAGGGACTAGGTCTTTTCAACATTGGATTTGACTGGCAATATGTAAGTGATGTACCTGTGATTGTTGATATCATGGACTAATATTGTGTAGATTACCTCGTTCCAGACATCGTTGCCTCTGAAGTTCCAATTGAACCAAGCAGCTGGCTTCTTGGCGTGCTATGTCGTCATGATTGGGATCTACTATGGCAACGGCTGGGGTGCGAGGTCGCTGCCATTCATGTCGACACGACTTCTCACTGCCAATGGCACGTCCTACCCTGTTTCTAAAGTTTTCGAGCACGGCGTGCTTAACGACGATGCCCTGGCTACTTATGGAGTTCCTAAGCTCGCGGGATCATTTGCCTACGCAATGTTCATGGCAAATGCAGCTGTATGTCTTTCTTCCACTGCTCGCTGGACCCGAGACTGACAATAATAGATTGGAGCTATGGTTGCACACTGTATTCTCTTCTGGGGCAAGGATGTGATCAAATCGTACAAGAACTCGAGGAAAGGACAATCCGATGACCGTCATCACCAGCACATGGCAGAACACTACAAGGAAGCACCAGCATTGTGGTATGGCGGTGTGATTCTCTTCAGTTTTGTTCTCGGTCTCGTTGTTGTTCTTAAGGAAAATGTCACCCTACCGGTGTGGGCCTACATTATCTCCTTGATTCTAGGAATCATTATCGGACCTTTTGTAAGTACGATGCTCATCATCACAGGATAACCACTGACCATCTTACTGTAGAGCACTCTTTTGTATGCACGTTTCGGAAACGGTATCGCTACAAACAATCTGTCAAAGTTGGTGGGAGGTCTCCTGGTGCCTGGACGCCCCGTTGGTAACATGTACTTCGCTGCTTGGTCCCACAACGTCATTGTGAATACGGTCAATCTATGTAACGACTTGAAGATGGGTGAATATCGTGAGTATTTTGATAGTCAACTCTTTGCTGCCCTACTTGTCTAACGCGTTGACAGTCAAAATTCCCCCTCGTGTCATGTTCGTCACACAGATATACGGCACCGTCCTCGGTTCTTTCGTGAACTACGCCGTTATGATTGGTATTGTTACTGGCAATCGGGAGCTTCTCGTCGATGGCAACGGTGATGCTTCTTGGAGTGGAGCTACAATTCAGTCATACAATACCAATGCCGCTTCATGGGCACTAGCGAAATACCTCTACAAGTCCGGCCAGACATATTCAATCGTTCCTATTGGTCTAGCAATTGGCGCTGCCTGTGTGGTCGTCCACTGGGCCGTGGTGAAGGTGAGTTTGCCTACTTCTCTCTAATCAACTAAGCTAACCCATCCAGTTCATCCCCAAAATTCGTGGTGTCTCGCTCTCGGACTTCAATTTCCCACAATTTATCCAATTCGCCGGATACATCCCTTACAATTCACCACAGACATGCGTCATTTTCAACCAAGTCGCATCGGGCTTCTTTGTGCAGTACTATCTTCGCAACTACCATCCGCGTATCTTCAGAGACTATTCGTATCTGATAGCAGGTGCTTTTGACGGCGCTAGTCTGCTGGTGCTGTTCATTCTGTCGTTTGCAGTGTTTGGTGCGGGTGGTCCTTCGATCCCTTTCCCGCAGTGGTGGGGCAACAATATCAATGGAAACTATGACTTCTGCCCGGTGACCGATTGATCTTATTCTGCATGAAGGTGGTCGTCTGGGTCAATACGCGTCGCATGTATCTAGTCACATCCCGTGTTTCTAGCAATTCCCTAGGATACTTATCTAGGAACGCGAATCCTGGCCTTAAAGCTTACTTCTAATAATTAATGATATAACATCATGCTACACTTTTTTCACAATATTTCCCATTATTTTATCCTATAGATACGCAAATTGCATACTGTAGCAAGATGTGGCTTTCTGATACGCGAGGTACAAGTTTCCAATCAGCTTGTTTCTCATAAGCCTCTACTGAATTACTTGTAGTTGTTACAAAACAGCATAAAATGCGTTGTCGATGTGAGATGTGACTCATCTTGTTACCCGGCAACAAGTCGTTCTTTTTAAATCACTGGGGATTTCAAGACAAGTTGAGTCATAACAGGTCGGATCACAAACCCTAAAAGAGTGGGCATTTTTTTCTCGGGGAAACTAGCCAGTGACAAGCATCTCCGGGTCCGACACATATACAGTCATATCTTCCCCTCAAGGAGTGTTCCTTTTAACAGAAAAAATAATTCCACATATATCATCTCCACTCTATAAAGAGCTGGGTGTCTTTCACAACGGTAGAAAATAAACCATCCGCACGAGACATCCACGCGCCATGTCCCTTCCGACTAAAGCTCAAAGCTGGCATAGAAACAACTTTATCATTTCCACAGATAAGACTCTACTATCCATCGCCTCCATCAACTCTGCCTTTGACGCAGAATTCATGTACTGGACTAGTTCCGTCCCAGACAGCGCCTTGGAAGAAATCATCCGAAACTCATTCTGTTTCGGTCTCTACGAAAATGCGCGCGAAACGGACGTCACAGCAGGAACCGGAAGTAAGGAAGAAGAAGAGCAAAGGGAGTACAAGCAAATCGGCTTCGCGCGTCTCATAACCGACTGCGTCACCTTTGCGTATCTGACAGATGTCTACGTACTGCCCGAATACCAGGGTCGAGGACTGGGTGGATGGCTGCTGGATTGCGTGAATGAGTTGTTGGAGCCGTTACCGCATCTTCGATGGACTATGCTGCGAACGTCGTCACGGAAGAGTAAAGAGTCCTATGAGAGGAGGATGGGAATGAGTATCTTGGCGTATCGGGATGTCGAGGATGGTCCGGTTATGATGGGAAGGAAAGGGAAAGGCAATAGAGTCTGAATAGATCCCCAAGGTTGTGATAAGTGCCTACCTAGAGCAGGACTGAAAATGGCGAGTCAGACGTCCCTAAACGATCGAGACAAGTGCCTATGATGGTCGGCTGGAGTTACAACTTCGATTGGTTGATTAATTTAGCAACATAGTGTAGTTCTGGACTTCTGCATGACCCGACGTATCCCTACTTTACTAGGCCGTACGGGAATGGGACCTATGAACAGTCCAATCTTTCGAGATATTGCCAATTCATCTTCACGGCTATATGAATTTACATATAACATGTATAATTGACTTTGATCCAAATATCTAAGGTTTCCAATGCTTTCCTAGCTCTCAAAACGTCGCATGACTTGCACAAAGGTTCCGTACTGGAAAACATGTTCATCAAAGCGAACAAGAACTACGTTTGTCCAGCCTGCTTCAAGTCATACTCTCAAGCCAATGACTTGTGTCATGATATCTGTGGGTGCGATATTCTGTGGACCCCAGCTGCCGACTACGAGACTGATAGAAGCAAATATCTAGTTAAATACTGACCTGGGACCCCGATTCAGGCTATTTCACTATATATTTGCCTCTGTCAGTCTCGTATTCGACACATTAGTTCTTTTTACGACTTCTCCATGGGGGTAGGTCTTTAAATACCCGTGCTTGCGCTTGGCCCAGAATATTCCATTGAGCACAGTACGCAATTCTTTGTGATATCTTTTCTATGGAGACTTGTATATAAATTGGATGAGGATTCCCAGATAGCGATGTTGAGGGAGGTGTACACGAATAGACCTAGTTCCATACGTATATTGCTCTGTGTTGAGGTGCCTAGTGTCACATGATGGTAGGGACAGAAGCTTGACCGACGTATGGTTAATTTACACCATTTTCAGCTGTCGGATGGCCTGAGGGCACTCCCACGTAGCAGCTGAAGACCAAACTACATCGGGCGAATGAATTAATAATCATTGTCAACAACCACCTATTATGGACACAGCCCCGGAAAACTGGCCAATTTGACAATCTAGTTTTCAACTATACGAAATGCAAAGGATGATTATTTATGTCGATCCAGAAATCTTATAAACGAATCGGTTTCTTGAATCAAAACTCTAGTAGCTACTACGGAAATCTTTCGAAAGATTGTGCCATACAAACTGTCAGAGAGTGAGACTTCTTAAGCTATGAGCTGGCTGAATCCAGTTGCAAAAGTTGACAATATGCTTTCAAAATTTCCGCCACCATATTAACTACGGCCCAGACCGTTTCTCCGCCTAGAAGCTTCGACCATATCTGAGCAACACTATAACCCAAATTTCTTTGACATTCCAAGTCCTCTTCGCAATTCAATTGGCCATATTGACTCTTTGCTTCTCTTACCATATCCGATATGTAAGCGAGCAACCGCATTTCATCGTCATCAAGGGGAGCGCCCGAGGTACCTGATAATATGACATCCAACCATTTGCTAATCACGAATGCGCATTCGAGGGCGCACAAAGAATGCTGCAGGGACCAAGAAAAAGCTTGTCTATGCGCAACATTATTGACGCCCAGTTTAATAGGAATGCTCAGAGCGTGCGCCGAATATAGAACAGTGCGAGTTAGATTATGAGTTCTTTTCAAGCGAGGGCTTTGACGAAAATTTTGAGCAATTGAGCCTGGATCTCCAATACTGAGAGCTCGCCAGTGGCCAACATCGACATGTAATCGTATGTAAGCCATGCGGAGTAGTGCACTCGAATTGAATGATATCGGTCCCGCTGGACTGCTGGGAAGCAAAGATGAATCGGGATTTTTCTCCCATGAAGCTTGCCAATTGCATAAGGCTGTTTCCACATCTTTCACATCTGAAGGCGATAAAAGTTCACTGACGCCGATCCTGGTATTGCTCAGTTCTCGTAATAAATATATATGTTGAATCAGTGCCAAAATCAGGATATATCCGCCCAGCGAAGAGTATTGCTGGTACGTCGGTTTTCGTGAGAAAAGTAGGGAAAGACTATCCTGGAAACCTGGCTCAGGCAAAGCTTCTCTCCGCGCTTCCTGCCATTCATTCTCGGTCGGTGCCTCCCAATCCACTTCTCTCGACGGCAGACAAAAACTGAATTCTGAGTTGAGGATTGGTGGTGGCGTATTGTAAATAATGGTGTGAAAATTAAAAAAGCAGAATGTGATTCCAACAGTCCTTTTAAGCCCCTCCTCGTGAATCCATTGGGCCCATGTAGGGCTCTGCAGACTTGAGTATTCCAGAAGCTTCTCTTCTCGCAAAAAAAGGGTCAATATACTTTGCAGGTTGATAGAATCATTGCAAAAGATTTTTGAGTCGCCCCAGGTCGACATTGCCATAAGCAGAAGTAGAGACTGGGCAATGGGTAACGGATCCCATGGGCAATTCTCGTCTTTATTTGCTCGAGAAGGCTGAACCACTTTCCGAGGTATTCCGTGGGATGTTAAAGACAGGGAATTCAAAGGCTGAAATGCGGTGAAAGTTTCATCTTGAAGTTTAACCTTGCGGAGGCGAAGGCGCTCCATACATATGGCACGAGACGATCTGAAAAGCTTGATGGCATTGATACCGTCAAATGAGTACTGAGCTCCAACAGCTGCTATAGCCATAAGCAACTCAATAGGACATTTAGTCGGCGAGAACGTTGGAATGTGCAGAAATGGAAGGTGACAGTGAAAACCATTGATATACGAAACAATATACCGAGCCAATGTATGCCGGGATGGGAGTTGAAACTCTGGGGCGAGGAGCGATTTGAAGGGTTCCATTTTTGCTGCAATACGACTCCAATCTGTCTGTGAGATACTCCAAGGCTCATTTAGAGATGTGATAGCTGACGCTGATTCAAATGAGGGAAATGCAGAGGAAAATTCGTCAAATAAAGATGTGGACGATGGTTTTGAGCGATGAGGGGTAACTGGGCTTGTGTCGTGCGCTGGACAGTCTCTCTGGAATGACGAGGCTCCGGAGGCTCCAAATAAAGGAGCTTCAGCGAAAGAAATAAGAGGTTGATCGACGAACATTGAAGGCAAGTCGGCTGTTGATTGTAAGCCCATGCTGTCAATAAAATCGTCAAAGTCTCTGTAATCGCGATTGAGCTGGGCCCAAGGGATGCTCGAGAGCTCTGCTGAAGAGCTCTCGACGGAGACTGATGTGTTCAAATCCATGGAAGAATTACTCAAATTGAGCGTATCTGGAAGTTGAATCGAGTCAATGCCAGCGATAGCCTCCGAGGGAAGGTTCTGTTGGCTTTGTGAAACTCTTCGTAATGACGCGATGCCCGGACCTTTGCATTCCCCATCCTCAGAGGTCATTTGACATGAGTCAGTCATCTGAAAAGAAGGAGCTTTTCCACTCGTCACATTGGGATGAAAAAGTCCGGCATGGCGGGAAAGTAAATCACTTGTATCTTTTAGCAAAGGCCCATTTTGCCATAATAGATAAAATGCATGACTTACCGTCTTGCGAAACTCGCATGGCAAGACTCACAACTGAAAGGCTTTTCTTTAGTATCTGCTTAAAGGTGAGTGGAAAGACTAGCATATCATATACCTGGGGAAGTATACGTAGCCGTTCATGTCGTTGTAAATGTTCATTTCGTAGGAAGCGCTTGGCACAGAACCGACAGCTAAAAGACCTATTTTCTTTCTTTCGGTTCTTAAAATGGCTTTGTTCATTTCTCTCATTGCTTTCTCGACTCGGTTTATGACTCTCCCTCGATGCCATGGCTAGTTGTTCTTTGAATAGTCAAGGGTTCAGAACGCGATGACGCGAAGGAATGTTGAATCATCTGCTAGTGTAATCTATAACATAATCTTCAAGCGAGCAGGCCACGAGCACGTGATGACGCTGCATTTTCTCCTCTATCATCCCACTGGAGAAAAAGACATACGATTAGCAAAAATATTGTCAAAAATTCATGATCAAATGCTAATACAAAGATTGCCTTACGGGATCAAAAGCCGCGGGTCAGCTTTAATGATGGTGATTGTCTTTGATTGGCCCAAGCGGCCAATTGCCGTAATTTGGTTTCATAGGCCTTGGAAGTCGCTTGGGGAAGTCTCCAATTACGGGTCACCACACAGAGCTGGAATGTCTTGGCATTTTGGAGAAAAGTCCATGGTGTTGGAACGAGCGGATGTGTAAAGCAACCGTAAGAACAGATTTGACCAAAAGCGGTGCATTTGAGAGCAGCTAATGCAGATCAAGTCCTTAAGGCGACCTATTCACGGTACTGCTAGCTATGGGTCCAGTTCGTCGGTTTCGCATATCACACCAGCAGATTCGACCAGCACGTCCGGCTACGAGAATTTAACGAAGTGAGGAACCGTGTGTACTTGTTGACATAATGGCCTATAGGCCACAGTTTGATGTTTTTATATGCCAAAGTGCAATGATCCCGCAACGAATGAGCACCGTGTGCTCAGCAATCAATAAATAGTTTTACTTGCCACTCAACTGTCAGAAACTGAGTATACTGCGAGATTTGGGGATGCATTCGACAGCATGTTGAGTCTGTTAGAAGATACTGATAAAACGAAGGAGTAAATCCAGAAAATGTCAAACTTCACAGAAATGTCACAAGAATCCGGCAACCGTGCCTGTTAGGGCAGTCTAGTACCACGCGTATTGCTCATGGTAGGCTCTACGAGTTCTCTTCGAGTTGAATCGACTTATACATTATGATAAAGTATCCTGCGTGTCGCTTTGGGTTGGGTAAATGAGTCTAATACGGACGATTAGGATACAATCAATTCCCTCCGGTGAAACTGTGCCCAAATTTAGAGAAACGTCGAGCAATCTTTTCTTATCTCTCTACATCCAATTGACCAGATAATCGCACAAGGAATAATCCTGCGTGAGACAATATCCAGCTTCATGCGTCAGCGACTGAGTCATCGAGAAATAAGCGGCTCAAGGAAATGCTATGTCTTGGCATCTTGGGGAAGGAACAATCTATGCTATACAGCTATATAAATGCAAAGGAATAGCTCATTCGAAGCGAACCATCCACTACTTCCTATTTCCATCTAACACCTTTTCTTTGAGGATTTACCAGCATGAGCGTCACAACACAGGATGTTAAGACGGCGCCCACCCGGCCACTGCCTCCAACAGATCAAATTCCCGATGGAGGCTACGGCTGGGTGTGTGTGATTTGTATCTTTTTGAATAATGCTCATCATTGGGGCATCGCAAGTGTGGGTGGAATTACCCAGTTATAATGCCCTTCTTTGCTGATCGGGCATCTTTGCAGAGTTACGGCGTCTTCCTCTCATACTACCTTTCAACATCTGAATTTCCTGGAGCGACAAGCATTGAGTATGCCTTCGTTGGAGGTCTCATTACAGCGACAGCCCTTGTTACTGGCCCCCTGGCATCCGCAATCACAAACCGTTTTGGTATGAACGTCACGTTACTTTGCGGAGTTGCGTTCAAGACTGCAGGCCTCCTCAGTGCCTCATTCTGCACACATATGTGGCATTTGTTCCTCAGTCAAGGAGTTGCTTTCGGGCTTGGCCTTGGTTTGCAATATTTGTCTACTGTAGGGATCATTCCCCAGTGGTTTCATCGGCGACGTGGACTAGCTGCTGGTATCGCAGCCAGTGGAGGCGGTACCGGGGGCCTCATATATTCCCTCGCTATCCAAACTTTGATCCAGAAATACGGGGCTCCGTGGTCTTATAGGGCCTTGGCAATTATACAATTCTTTGTGAACACTATTTGCGGGCTCTTGATTCGGGATCGTAATAGATATGTCGGAACAGCTTCAAAACCTTTTCAGCCGCGGCTTTTCATTCAATGGCAATACTGGTGTTTCCTACTTTGGAGTGCTATGAACATTATGGGTTTCACTTCGGTCCTCTTTTCTCTCGATGACTTTTCTACAAGTATAGGACTGAGAGCGCAGCAGGGATCTATTATTACCGCGGCTTTGAACATAGGGCAAATTGTTGGTCGCCCGGTGATGGGGAGGCTTAGCGATTTTATAGGCCCTTTAAACATGGCCGCGATAGTATCATTCATAACTACTCTGCTGTGCTTCTTAATGTGGCCTTTCGTCAAAAGCTATGGAGCAGCCATTGCATTTGCTGTGCTGACGGGCATTTTCTTCGGGGGAATATGGACTGTGCGTGATCAGTCTCCACCACATATCGACGGGAGTTGCTAATGATTTATAGTTGGGAGGGCCTGTTGCCGCCGAAATTGTGCCTCTGCCTGACCTTCCGGCCTGTTTGTCTATGATGTGGCTCGCTGGTGCAGGTCCCGCTGTTGGTATGTTGATTATCTTCTCCTTTGCATCTGAACGATCACTCAGATTGCTAGTCGCTGAACCAATCTCCCTTAAACTTCGGACAAGTGGTAAGAACAAATATTTCAACACACAAATGTTCACCGCGTCTTTGTATTTGGGAGCGACAATTTGTATCTGCTTAATGAGGCTCTGGAAATATCGCCAACATATCGACTCACGCACTTCCACACCAGCTCCGTCTGACAAAGATCAGTTCAATCCCTCGCGCAAGAGAAAATCCAACGGCGGCCTATGGTATGGCTAGATAAGCCCATTTGGGTATCATGCTCTCTTTTTCTCTTTCGTCTGGTCTTTTCTTTTACCTTTTCTTCTATGCAATGATTTAGACTACTCTCTATTTAGGTGGTGGGCTCCAGGGATCGGCAAGAGAATCTTCAGTTGGGGAGAATTGTGTCAACAAGTTTGATAGTGAGTGACGTAGTTCACGAGCTGTCCGACCACACGGATGATCCGATTACTTGACCGAAAAACGCGTTGTGGGCGGCCCAAGTGATCTTCAATAAGCCACCTTGTCAACTCAAATGCCCCCGGTTTGCTCGAAACCCTATCGAGCAAGGTCTATCCATGAACCAGCTCGCAAAATTGATGTCTCATACTCCCCCCTTCACGATAGACGATACGGGCGCATATTTCACGCTGACGTACGTGCAAACGGTCATCAATTGACCCCAAGCGAAGAGGTTTCGCTAAAAAAAGATGAATTGTTGATATGTATTCCCTAGTAGTTGTTCAAAGGACTAATATGGTAGTCGAGATGGTCAATGTGATACTGGCAAAGCATGGTGATGACCCATACAAACAGCCAGGGTAAATTGGCACGCAACTTTTGTGAAACGGCGCCCAAATTTATCATCACGATATTCATGAGACTGTTTCATTGGGATTGCCTCACGTGACGATCATACTGCAGGATTAGTCTTCACCTACACGTACCGCATACTGCATGATTCTTCCTCCTACAACTGCCTCATGAGAGTCAGCCGCTCGCCTCTGCAGGTTGCTCGTCATCTCTCACGCAGTCAAGACTTGCCTATGTACATAGATTCATAGTGCCATTACAATACAAAGACACTTGCCTCCCTGTAAGGGAGCGCGGACGGGGCCCTCGCTGACGCTACGGTCTAACGCGTTTACGCGTAAGACCTCAGCGACAGGTGACC
The DNA here is from genome assembly GCF_001896365.1 of Talaromyces amestolkiae. Taxonomy (NCBI): domain Eukaryota; kingdom Fungi; phylum Ascomycota; class Eurotiomycetes; order Eurotiales; family Trichocomaceae; genus Talaromyces; species Talaromyces amestolkiae. The sequence continues at coordinate 113,838 of NW_024468067.1, read as the reverse complement.
CGTTGCGGCCAAATTAGACATACATTTCCCATCTTGACTGCTTGAGGTCACCAATAACAAGCCATATAACTACGAGCCCGCCAAGAACGGAGATCTGAAGGTCATCAAAGCGTAGTTTGATCTTATCCAAAAGACCGTGCTTCAATATGGTATCACTACTAGTGATATACACACCTTTGGCGAGACAGGCATTGCAATGGGTCTTACTGTGACTGCGAAAATAATTACATGTGCTGATCACTACGGGAAGCGTGCAATTTTATAGACTGGAAATCGTGAATGGGTGATTGTGATCAAATGTATCAGCGCCTCTGAATATGCGCTTGCGCCTTGCATTATCTTTAAGTACAAATCCTTGAATTTAGGGTGGGCCGAAGAACTTCCAAAGATTTAGATGCTAGGTAATAGCCCAAATGGATATATCTTCAGATGAAACTGCCTACGCTAGCTTCAAAAGGTGCTAATTCCGGACATATCACGCTTCCAAGATGGGTATCGGTTTCTTTTTCTCAGCTGACATGGTAGCCATTTGACACCTCAATTCGACAAGCTTTACGCTGAAGGTGGTACCGTTCCAATTTGTAAGCCTCCGCAACCGTCACACCTCCTTCAACCGCGTGACGTGAGTTGTTTGGCGGTTCTGAGGCGTTCGTACGGCGAATTGGTGGAATCGAAGACCCGCCTAGGGATCAACCATATTGATAACAACGATTTCCTCATGGCCTGTCCCAGGGCACGAACGAAGATATTTAAGCCGAACACTATTAAAATAGCTTCAGTGCAACTAGCGTTGCTCTGCATAGCACAACTGAGGTGCTGCTGAATCTCAAAATTCATTTTAAAGACCCCTACCCTCCCTGGTAGCGCAGGCTTCTTTCATCGAACCACTTGTCAGAAAAAGGTCTCAGAGCCCTCCAACACACACGAACTATCGATCAACCAGCTGATTAAAGGCTACGGATTGGATATGAACTTAGCCATATTCATAGCATACAAAAACAGCATTCTACGCGCAGGAAATGATAGGAAATGTTGATCAAAAGTTATTGAAATGGCCAAACGTAGAAAAACTCCAATCTATGAATGTGGATTGTGAAGTGCGAATGTTGTGACTTAGGTTATCAAATCATGGAAGGTATATGCACATCTCTAGTCCTTTGGAATAGGGTATTGTCAGATTTAGAAAACCACTCCCTTCCTTTCGGAGATACTCCAAGAGGTCCTTGTAGCGAGTTGCCGAGCTTATCGTATTGTCAATTATGACCACTGCACCATGACGGAGGCAAGGCTGAAGCAGCCTAAGGGTCGGAAGGGTTATTGGAGCCCAGACTAGAAAGTCAGCCAAAAAAAAAAAAGAAAAAAGGGGAAAAAAATAGAAAGAACCAAATGAAATGCGAGAAAGGACTTACTATCTAGAAGAAGTAGATCTATCTTGGGGACATTTTCCCTCAGCGTCTGTAGCAAATCGCCTTCTCGGAGGTCGATGTTTTGCGCTACTGACGCTCCAGCCTCCGCCCAGTATTTACGAGCTTGCGCAGCTTTGGCTGGCTCATGCTCTGTCGCTATCACGACGCCCTTGCCACCAGAAGCTTGCAAATTCGCATTGACGGCTAGACTGAGATATATAGTGCTAACCCCAAAGCTAGTGCCGGCTTCCACGACACATCTGGCGTTAATTGCCCGCGCTAATTGGTAGACAAATTGACACTTCTCTTTGTCTAGAGCAATGAATGCGTCGCGTGTAGCGTCGTGTATAGCATCGGATGCAAATGCGGTGATGTCCAATTCAGACTCTTGTGCAGTAGATGCTGCGTGCAGGCGATCCAGAAGTTGAAGGACGTGACCAGGCACACCTGCATCTCGTAGGGGGTTCATTTTCGATAACGAATCGTGTGGAATCGTGTGAAATAGTGACCTCAACAATATCTTGATTTCTAGTATTCTGCGTTTGCTGAAAAGGGGAAAAAAGAATGAAATGTCAATCTGGGTCCCTTATACAATAAGAGGTTTCACCGCCCTGGTTTTATCTTTACATACGGGTCAACCAAGTCTTGGCATTATGGAGGTTTGGAGAACAAGCTGTGATTGAAACGAGGTCACTAGCACGCCATCATATTTGCCCATAGCGATGAGATGGATTGAACATCAGGCTCATTCCGAGGCGGGCACAAATTCCATTACCACTTTGGTCGGCATTTTCCCAGACGTCCATTGTGTGACTGTTTCAACTTCGTATTTTGGTTGCTTCTCAGCGCTATTTCAGTGTTACCGAGAGGAACCGGAACGTGATGGAGAAAAGGTCTTGGCATTTTGGGGAAATACAAGGAGAATAATCTGTAAACCTGGCACTTTGCTGGTTCTCATTAACCTTCAGGCAAGTTCCGGAATGCTGACCGGCCCAAACCGCCCGCTCTAAACAGTTTGCGATATCTTTGGAAGCTAGTTACTACTGCATGTCTTTCTCCACCGCTCCTCATCGTCTTGTCCGCCACCAACGCAGCCGTACTGGATGCATCACTTGCCGGTAATGGCGTTTTGAGCCCCTTTTCTTGTGCATCTACTCATGCCATCTAGAATCCGTCGTGTCAAATGTGACGAGACTAAGCCTTCCTGCAAACGTTGCTCCTCAACAGGTCGCCGGTGCGATGGTTACACCAGTACTATGCAGCCATCTCCGATACAGTATTCCGTGATTGCGACCGGGCAAGCTCGACCAGAATGTGAACAAAAATCCAGAGCTTCATTTCAATTCTACTGCGAGATATTCGCACCCATTCTGTCCTCTCTTGGAACGAACAAATTCTGGGACGCGATAGTTCCAGCAACTTGTAGTACTCACGAAAGCATTAAACACCTGGTGATCGCTACCTCAACACTCGGGACAGTACCATTTCTCGACCATGGCCAGAGAAATATCATGTTTCTTGTCCATTACACGAAAGCACTACGGCTCTTAGGTGATACACGCGATAATAATGTTGTCGTCGTCCTTATTGGCTGCATTCTTCTAGCAATTTGTGATGAAATCCAACAGCAACGGTCTGGTCCAAGTCCACACGTATTGTTTGGTCAGAGAATCCTCAGCTACCATTTCAACGGATCGGGGATATCCGATCGACAGTACCCAATTGACGAGATTGCGCTGGTTTTGTCCCGCTTGAGTACACCGCGGAGATTCGAGGGCATACAGCAGATGCTACCAAGGCAGACGGCCAGCTAAATATCGGATGTTCTTAATACTTTTCCTCCTTAGGTTGCAGCGGCTATTTTCTATTTTAGCCTCTCTCATAGTCTGGCCAGTTCATTGAACATGCCTTGGAATTAACAAGAAATTATTCAGCGTGTGGTACCATGAGAATCAGATATCACCCGCTAAATAGTTTCTACTTTGCCACGAACTTTCTCGGCCACTTCCTTCTCGTGAACCTACTAATGAGCAAGCTGAGTATAAATGCACGCGTTGTAAATGCAATCTCTGGAGGGTACATGGTGCCCAATTCGATTTCATGATCTTATCCAAATGATTCATTGAGACGGTCTCCCATGCAAATTGCCAGATTCAAAAAGATTGTTATCAGTAGTGCTAGTGTTATGTCTCGGGCTTTTCAAGACTTTGAGTAGTATGCAGTCCACTAGCTAACGTGCAACTTGCGGCTGGATATATGCACCGTCATGATTCACCACTACAAGGTATTGAGCTTATGGGCTTCAAACGCCATACCTCCTCGCCGTTCAGAAGCTGGCTGTTCTGTCCCTATTCTAAATTTGAAGGCTAGGGCCCCTAAATACCGCCATTTTATTCTTGTACAATTTGAAAGCAAAAAAGACTTCAAGGATAGAGAGTCGATTATCTAGGGTTCAAAATCTTGGTTGGAATAACTGTATTTCAGACCCTGTTAAGGATTCAAAAGTAAGCTAATTCTCAGAATATATCCTTCCATTTTGGTTCTCAAGCAACGCGATATAGCTCACTTGGGAAGCTCTCACCATGGGACAAGTCCCTCGGTGGCCGAAAAGCTTCCGTGTTGTCCGTCTACAGACGCGTCGGCAATCAGGCGGCACGCTTCCGTGGCTCCAGCAGCTGGATCCCCACCTTCGCTGTGGAATCCATTGAGGTTTGTCTGTCGGAATCCTGGATCAACCAGGTTCACTTTGAAGCCAGACTTTCTCAGCTGCTTAGCATACATTAGGCCGATCATGTTCACTCCCGCCTTAGAAGTAGAATAGGCTTTGAAATCATAACCGTAGAAAGGTGAACACGGTAGCGTTGTCAGAGTCATTGATCCCATTCCGGAAGACATAAAAAGAAGTCGCGGACAAGCAGCTTTGCTCAGAAGGGGAACGAACGCCTCCGTGACACACGCCGCACCAATGGTGTTCGTTTCTAATATTGTGCGAAACTCAACACGTGGAGAAGATTCGTTCACAAACATGATTCCAGCATTATTAAAAAGAACGTCCAGTCGTTCGTACTTATTTTCGACATAGCTGACAGCGGCGTTGATTGACTCGTCAGATGTAACGTCTAGTTGCACAGCTTCAATGCTCGTATTTTTGGCCACCTTCGTCACACTAGAAGCTGCGGCTTGTCCTTTAGATAAATCMCGSGAGCCGATAATAATTCGGTAGTTGGGCTGCTCTAGAGCAAGCTTCTTCACGCATTCATATCCGAGGCCTTGATTTGCACCCGTGATGAGGACAATAGTCTCGGAGAGTGGTGCCGGAGACATGATGTCAATGAAAATGAGATAGAGTATTGTTGAGAATATGACCAATTCGGCGAGGAAGTCGAACAAGATGTGTAGATATTTCGCTTGCTGGAGAAAGTATGAATCAGTATTTTCGTGGGTTCTCGGCTCCTATTTATATTTAAGCCACAGGGACTTTTGCGAAAGTGATTAGAAATTTACTCGGGGTTAAGCATAATATCTCCTAACGCCAAATATCTACAAATTTTATGAAATAACACCAAGATGCATGTAACTATTCAGGCATTGCCAGTCCCGCATTCCCTCTTGCAAGTGGCTATGAGCCGAGATCGCATAAATCCGCTGTGCCTTCTTGATTGGTTTGCTCGCTTACTAGCGCCAACCTAATGTCAAATGAACCACTAGTTCCCGTTGAGTATCGATATGCGGCTTCCATTGGTCATTTAAGTAGTCTTGACCTAGAGTCATCTTAACCTTGAGCTCCGAAGGCCTCGATAGCGGAGGGGACTTTTGTAAGGGCTGGAAACCCAACATTACGTCGCTCACGCCGTGTTACCCATTTGTTACGGCCTTAAGAATTCCGTTGTACCCGATCTCTGGTTTAACTGGCAGCGTGTAAGGTCGCAAAATCTCTTCGCCTATCTAGCGGTATATTCATTAGGGATGCTCACGTATTTCCAACTTGCAGCGCGGCCAAAGCACTTTGTACCCTGTGGAACCTCTGTCATTCGTCGCTCGAAATCTATGGCCAGCATGGGCGAAATCGACTTTACTACCAAAGGCCATGGCATTGTTGTCGCGTTTGAAGATCAGATTCAGGGGAAAACCTTCGCCACTTTGGACCCATCGAGAGGAGAATTTGCAGTCAAAATGCTATAGGTATCGCAAAGCCTTCTCCAGAGCGCCTGATACATTCGGCCGGTCGCTCGAGCGCAAGCAAAGTGTCATTGATGTCATGGATCTGGTATCCAAAGAGTCTGTGCGAATCCCCTTCGTTGAGGGGATGCTTGACTCGCTTGCCAGTGTTCGGAAAGCTGCCCAGGAAATTATAGCAGACTCTGAACATTTCATCCCATTTGCAAACCGATAGCCCTCCATTGTATAGGGAAATAAGGTCAATAATGTCTGGCTAATCTTCACATCGCTTGCGCAAATGCTATATCTATGACATATTTGAGGTTCAACGTGGAGCTGAGAGCTGCACTGATCTTACTAAGAAACGTTGGGAGCAGTTTTTGTTCAGCTTCAGAACGTGAAACTGAGACTGATATAGTAAAGAATAACTTTATAATTTTAGAAATCCTACCCCTGTTTATCTAAGCTACAACGCGGTCCCTAATATTTGTCACATGATGACGCTCAAGGGCTCAGTGAGCGTGACCCCGGACTGAAATTTACTCAGTGAGCCGGACCATGAGAGCCCTCACAAAAGCGGCGGCAGCCGAAAAGGAAAACTCCATCTGGCAGGGAAAATCAAGTTCGTATAGTCACCTACGTACTTGATTTTTTCTGACGCCCAGCAGCTTTCCTATTCCATTTTAGTGTTCATCCCCTCGCCATTTCTACTCCCTAAGTAAAACTGAGCACGACTCTAAGCTCTATAATCAGATTAGCGAGCCTTATATTAGCTCACAGATATACTCAATAATCTAAAGACAAACACGCTAATTTACTCATTAAGTATAATAAATACCTTTACAGTGCTGGCACATCTATTCAATCACTATAAACTGGATCTCCTCTATAAATATCATATTCACAACATTGAATCTAAATCCATATACTTTATCTCTCAATGTCCGATCTATCTACTCGACCTCATATTAATAGCAGTCAATTAAAATACCCTTACTATATTAATCTACTTCGATAACAGGGTAGTATGATAGTATGAAGAGACCTAAAAGCCATGCAGATTACGGCTCSAAGAAGGGAAAGCAGGGGAAGACATTGTAACGCCATATCTTAATCACAAGCCATCCTACGCACGGGATGAGAACATATCCTCTATGCGGCATATCCGGCGGGCTTGCTTGTAGGCCACCACACCCTATAGTTTCAGATACAAGGACACTCCTAGTGAGCCCTATTTAGGAGTATTATATAAGAACTGGACCTAAGTACTAGAACAACATCCTCCTAATCCTCCTAATCGCGTAGTTCTTCCAGACCCCAACAGTCTTCTGACTCAACCTCCTTGGTGGCTTGTTATCACGGAATGAGTCAGCGCTGGCCACATATTGCAGTAACACCGCAATGGCACTGGGCTCACTAAAGAGAGGGCCTCCGGAACTTCCTTTGCGGCTGTACGTAAATAAAATGGTTTATCCCGTATGAACCGGATTGTTCGTCCTTATCCTCTGGGTCAGCAGGTCCTCCAATTAAGCATAACCTCCGAACGACTGTGTACAAACAATGACACACAGATGTTAGTTACTTTCATTCTATTAGACACACAGGGATACAATACAATACGCGTTCCCACTCAATTTTTCAATTCCCACCTCCGCAAATAAGAAGTGTCTGAGTCTTGGCAAAATTACCCGATATGGGTATTTCCTCTTTAGGAACACCACCTGAGTTGCAAAGACCCAGCAGTAATAATGGTACACATCCAGCTTCCTTGGAAAAACTTGATTAGAACCTTTACCTTGTCACTATCCTTTCACTTATGAGAACGGATTTAACCCGGACTTTAGTTCACAATTTCCGGGCTTTTTATTATTATCACCTAACGTTGCTCAGACCTGAATTCGGAAGAAAGGTGGAAAGCCATATAAGAATAAACAGACATCGCACTTGTAAGTTTATAGAAACAACATAAAAATTCTCAATAAGCAATACAGTCAGCAACAAAAACAATGGCAGTTCCAATTCACCTCAGTGGCCTCTCGGATAGAGAAGCCTGCATCGACACATTCCTCCGCTTCACTCAAGGGCTCGACGAATGCAACGAGCTATTAATATCCTCTGCATGGACTGAAGACGCCATTCTCGACCTGACGCCTATCCAGAAGATCGGCTTGACGTCTGGCGTTACCTCCACGCGTGATGCCATTGTGTCGCAATCTCTCAATGGCGTAGGACGAATGGACTCGCATCATCTTGTCGGTAATTGGAGAGTGCATATACAGGTGGACACAGCTTATATGACTGGCGTGGGTTTGGCCCAGCATTATCCGCCTACGCTCGGTCCACGACCAGAAGAAACGGAAAATCGTTTGTTAATGGGGAATCGGTACAACGTTGAATTGCGTAGGGCAGAAGACGGACTTTGGAGAATGTCGAAATTGGTTATCGAAAATGGCTGGTCAGAGGGAAATTTGGCAGTTATAGAGCATTAAGTCATATGAAACATATTGGACAAGGTGATCTGTTCAGAAGAACTATGTATCCTCATACTTTTAGCGAGACAGTTTAATCTCTGGCTTCACAATGAGATTCAATTGACTCCGAGCGTTTTTAGGAAGTAGAAGAATCAACTTTCAACAAAAGAAACCTTTCAAAGGTAAGGCTCTTGAAAGACATAAGCAAGCTGATGATGATCTTATTTAACGAGAAATCGCAGAGGCCGATTATTACGACGCCTAGAGCAGTTTTTTGCAATTCATGAGTCTGATAAATTCACCATACATGATTTGCTACTCCATGATTTCTCTTAGTAAAGATGCTATTTTTCAAAAATCAGATTCCCAAAACATTGAAAAAGTCTTTTTTATCATCAAACTCCGGCAAAACTACTAGTTACGGTACTGAATACAAATCAAAGTATTATGAATATGTAACATTGCCGGATTTAACAAGACGACGTCGCGATTCAATTTGTCATTACCATCCATCCTAGTTTCATGTGTAGCATAAAGGTGAAAGTGATGTGAAGCCGCTTCTGACTCGGCTGACACCACTCGTTGCTGATGACTAACTTTAAAATACTTCACAGTCTCTGCCCTGTTCGCACCAAGACCACCTGATATCAGTTTCCCATCAATCGATTTTCTTTTTCCACACCCGATCCATAGAAGACTGATAAATCCAATTTTTGCTCTGACATCATGTAGTCATTCTTGAGGGAGGATATTAAAATCATCTAAGAAAAGACATCCCACATCTTCTTTTGATCGTACCAGCCGACTACCTCGACACTTTTCTCCCCTTGAACTTTTATCATCCAGCAGTAATCCATGGAGAAATCAGCTCCGTTCTTCGCCCGAACGTTTTCTGACCGGAAATGCACAGTAGCCCAGAGCCCATCTACCAATATTCTCTGTAGGATTGGTTTAATAGGCACGGCTAGCTTTTCATGCAGGGGCTCAAGAACTTGTCTCAAGTAAGCCTCTTTTCCTTCGTATCGTCCGGACAGAGGAGAGTCGCCAGTTGCGGTCCAAACGAGGTCATCACTAAGATAGTCGCGAAACGTGGTAAAATCAAAGTCCGTGGATTCAAATATGTTCTGTAGAAATGTTCGGGTTTTTTCAGAATCCATGTTGAGTTTGTATAGAAAAGTTATCTCAGGTACGTCTCTGACTTTGTTTCAGAAAACATCCACAGCCAACGTCTGTATACAACATCCTTTGTTCGAGATGTTTATTTTTAAGTACTTTTATATTTTTGAAGTGTTGCAGTGTACTATAACAGGGTATATCCTAATCAGGCAGTAATGCCAAGCACTCACCAGCCCACCTGAAGACAAAGCTAATGACGCATCTTCCTCGTCAGTTCCGCTGATGGGTTGCTTTCCCATCCTTCATTAGGCGCCGCAATGTTTCTACTCGCTTCAAGTACTCCGTGGCCCTTTGTCGGACGATTGGCAATTGTGAAGTATCGGTAAAGAAGATGGAACACCATGCATGTTCGATTGTGGCGTTGCCATTGCCCTATCTCGAGTTAGTATGCTTGTTCAGTCCAATTAGGCGAAGGTTGCTACAAACATCGACACTGTAAAATTCTACACGTGGCCTTCTTCGTGTCCTACGACGCAACGGCTGAAGTTCTCACTATTTGAGGCCCAGCGGAGTGAGGTATTAGAGCGTTTTCGACCACCAGGTCTGAAACGTCTACAAGGCGCTCCATCATTCTCACTGGAATCGATCTAACATGTATCTTCCAAATGAAAAAGCCATGTCTAATTTTCCGCCTCTATATACCTCTGCTCTCTGAACAAAAAATCTCCGATTTACCAAATTCTGTTATCACCATCCAGTCATTCATTGTTCTTGCCAGCTTTGTTACTATCGGTCGCTATTTATTCCAATTTCAGAGGAGTTGCAGGACGAGCGTTTGTGCTTCAACTGCAAGCAACAGGGTCATCTTAACCGTGACTGTATTTTGCCCAAGAATCGGTTGTAGCTGTCAGGAGCGTTGGGGAGTTAAAGGCTCCCGTCGACCAGGAAAAAGATGGGGCGTAGGGAAAGACTCCTTCTTAGATTAGAATGGTGTTGATCATTGGGCGATGACAAGGATATTTTTACCAAACCAATTCGACTGGCAAACAAATTCACTATCAACCGCATCTAGAACATTACTCGACACCGGAGCAAATGTATTAGCCGTTATCGACGTTCACCTAGCTAGATTATTGACGAAGCACCTCCAGATATCACTGGTCGCGCTAGGCACAAATAGAAGACTTGGAGGTTTTTGATCAAGCACAGTATTTCAACCTATAAGACTTCATCAAGGTAGCTAAATGTGATCCTAATATGCTGTGTAAGGTTATGTTAGAATGCCGGGCCTATAAATAAAGTAGCTTCTAGTATTCTGTTAATAAGCCGAAAAAGTTATGCGCGTGACAGCCGAAGATTGTAAGTAGGATTTATTTTTCTCTTATCAATAGGAGTATTGAACCATAATGAGTCTTAGTGTCACTGGCTGACTATTTTATACATCTTGCCGAATTTGATTATTGTTATGATCTATAAGTAATAAAGGACTAAAGATCCCAGATGATAAGAAGTATAGGGTGATTAAAATCCTTGCTATAAATTATAGAAGAGCTCAGCCAAAAGAAATCTTTCACCACTCTTTGAAAGTGGAATTATCAGAGTCATGGGCGTAACTATAAGCGACCAGTTGACACCATATTTAAGACTAAATGGACAGCTGCCAACAAGTTTACATTCTGCTTATATTTATCACATTTTTGAGAAGTTCACTAGTTACTTTGTTTGATCTTCATTTTGACAATATTTATCGTCATTCCTGGTCACTTACATTGAGATTCCTCAAAAACCTCGGAATCTCTTAGCTAAAAATCGTTGTTAACCTTGTCTGCGTTTGGGCGAAAAAGTCTCTCTTTTCAAACTGCGAACTAAGTCGCTGCCCATGTATAAACTCGATATAGAAAAATTTGTTCAAAACATGCACAACATCGGTCCAGCAGGAGAAGTTTAAAGAAATCGCTGGTTCCATCAGCAGTTTGAACAAGCTTTCTTGCTGAATACGGCATGGTGTAACGCATACCCCAACACAGGCCATCCAAAGGTATAACTCTCTATATGTAGGGTTGCATATCAATTCTTTTATCTTTGAGAGGCTTTTTATTAAGAAAGAGGCCAGTTTTATGCCCCTATGGCATGATGCTGGTTTCACAATGGTGAAATTGAGGCATAAGATAGTGACCAGACAGCTTTCCTGAATGTTTTGTGACAATCGTTCTCGCGTTGAAGATGAAGTTTTGAAAAATGAGGCTATTTCTGTTAGTATTTCGTGGTCCATGGCATTGATATTATATGTGACCCATTCGACATATTCCGGATTTGACACATATCCATCTGTTCCCATCAAGTACTCGAGATACGTGATTGTATGATCCAGTCGAGATATTATACCTTGCAGAAAAGGTAGACCCTTAGCCAAATCCAATCCGTTTTCAGAGAATCCCCTTGCTCTTGTGCTATTCGTAGTTTGATCACATGTCGACGCTAATGTAGAATCCATCAAGTCACAGCTGCGATGCTGGAAGCTCGCGGGGAAAAGTGGCATTTCGAGAAACATGGCTGCCGTATTGACGTCGACAATAAACAATAGGTGTTTCTGATAATCCTCAATGTTAGGCCACTCTCCTCCCGCTTGACGAATGATATTAGCGATCGCTGCCAGATGTATTTTTGCGGCGGCGAAATCGTTACAAAACAGACCTGCCAGAGCTAGTTTGCAAATAGCCCAAATTAAAGCTGACTTATTTTCAAAGCTCATTTTGCCGTAGTTGCACACGTCGTGGCGTATTGCTTTCAAGCTCACAACACTGTAGTAAGCATGACGATTGATGGGAAGACCCAGTCGGAAGGGATCAAACCCCATTTCACGTTTATACATTTGCAGATGTGAAGATGCCACAGCAAGGGTAGTAAAAAAGTTGGATCGGTCTCGTAATGAGTACGAAGTCTCGTGCTCAGCATATGGTGGAGAAAAGAGGCTGGAGAAGCGACGGAACTTCATCGGATATCGCCACATTACTAGCATATGGAAGTAATAATTGAGCAAGTTTGCTGCCCAAGGCTCTACGCCGTAGTCTGGGGCCGGTAAAACTTGAAGGCTCAATCCGCAGTATTCTGGGCGATAGTGAATGGTAGCCCTGTTATCTGTAGCTTCATCCACATTTAAATGATTATCATGGGGTGATCTTCCGGTGATATAGGCAGAAGACTCTTGGTCGTTTTGGCCGTTGTTTTTAACTCGCCAACTACTCATGTAAGGTCCTAATTTTGTAGAATATCTTTTAAGAGTGGAGCTTGTTTCATTCTTCAGCGGTGTTTCGTCCCTTCGGCGTTTGGCCTTTGTCGCTCTAGTAGCGAGAAACCGACGAGACGACTTATCCAATGGACGACTTGATCCTGCATTGGAAGCAACAAAATGGAATACGTCGCCTACATTGGGTAGAGATTGAGGCATGGCGGTTTGCTCTCGTCCCAGCCACTTGTCAAATTTGCCTCGGCGTAATTATCTGATGTACAAGTCTGAGATATTCGCTGGAGAAGCCGAATTGTGACTAGATTTATAATGATATAAGAAGTGAAGGAAGCTAATTTGTCTCAAAGTTCAGACCAAAACGAAATGGGAAGGCGGTCTGGGGACTGTCTTACCTTTTTACAATGATTCATGAGACATCCGTGCCAACCCGCCCTGGTGTTAGGTAGTGCTCACAGGTCAAAATGTAGTATTTTACAAGATAATATTTTTATCCGTTCATCTCAATAATGAAAAACATCACAAAGGTTATACACTGATGTCACGGCACTGAACTAGCCGTATCGCAATGTTTCCGTTAATCTTTGTTTTTCATAGCTATTCGCGCGGTTTGCAAGGTCTTGGTCGACACATATGTAGGTGCTGGAACTTTACGCAGAATCAAGATTGAGGTCATTAACATCCTAGTCTCATAACCACGGAACAATTCAACTTGTATGGCATAGGCATTCTAGTCAATTTAAAGCACATCTCAGCCGATGAACATGGACTAGAAAGGTACATTCGAAGTGAAGATCAACATGAGTTGGCGATGTTTGGCTTTTGGGGGCTCTTTGCGACGGGGCGGAGTGCCTAAGGATGTGGCTTGGCTATACGGCTTGTCATTGGTCATATATATCCACTTTGGAAGGCTCTAGCCAATGATATGACTGCCGGCGGCACGTTGAGCCTAATTGGGTTAAGGCCCACGTCATACGTAGATTGCTGTAAAATGTACAGTGAGGTTCATGTATATAAGAGCTGATATTCCACAACATTTTGGCGTTCAACAGAACACATCAATTGCATGATAGAAAATTACAAATACTACTACACGCTCGACAATCCTTGCAAAATGACCTTCGTATCGTCTAAGAAGCTCGAGGTAGGTCTTCGCTTGGTGTGCTGGATATCCTACCACGATTCTAACAAGAGAACAGCACGAGCAACAAATATACGAACAAAACACAGAGCAATATCAACCTCCTCCTCCAGCATACTCTGCGGAACAGCAACAAGAGCTAAAAAATGATGCGACCTCAAAATACCCCCCACAAGCGCATCACATGCAATCCCCAACCCTAACTCTCCAAACCGAAAACACCAAAATGCTCGGCACAGCCCTGCGTATCTACGACCTCACAAACCCATCGCAAGACATCTTCAACGTCACAGTCGGCTGGAATATGAACTTGACCTTCCTCCGACCCGACACAAAACAAGAATTTGCATCCGTCAAATTTCACAAACTGTCCATGAAAATGGACGTTTCATTGCCGGATACGCCCATGTTTACGATTGTATTCAAGAAGAAACTCAACTATGAACTATCTTACTCGTCACCAGCCTTACAAGGGCAATTAATGACATGGAAGACGAGCTGGAAATGGAAGACGATGGATTTTGAGTTCCGTGACCCGGCCGGTGTGATGGTTGCGCGAATCAAGGCGAGTAATTTCAAGTGGAAGAGAATGAGTCAGATCGAATTTTTTGGAGATGCATGCAACAATAAAAGGCTGGTAGAGGAGGTTGTGATTACCGGGGCGGCGGTTTTGGAATATGTTCTTGTTATGAATGCTGCTGTGATATATTAGTTTTTGCTTTGGGTTAGGGATGGCGATGGGCTGTTTGTGCTTTTTAATATACCTATGTAAGATCAATGAGAAATTTCTATTTATGACGATATTTTGGATAGATTTCACGATACACTCTTCGCGGCACGTTCGATATAATCCGTAGCAATGTCCGGCTTGATCGGAAAGCTGCCATGACCAGCACAGACCTCGTCAACATTCTTCATCACATTCTCAACCACTCTGATGCACACTCTTTGAAACGCCTCAGGCAATGTCCTATCCTCTTTGGAAATGATATATCACGCCGGAATCAATTAATATGCCACAGGACCCTTCAATGGCATTGTATGTCACCGATTTCATCCCAAAAAATATAATGTTTCCGGGTAGGATAGAAAGACTTATACCGTTGAATGAGCGCTCAGTTTCGCCTGTAGAGCGGCCTGCTCGTCCGCGGCAAGCCCACGATGACCACTCTACCGGTGAGCTTCACCACACCATCGTCCTTTTCAAATGAGCAATCATTCTTTCCATCTGGGTGATGACCTTTGACACACACAGAAGCCCTAACGGGAAGATAAGTCGGTCACCCCAACTCTTGGAGATAGTTTGTCATCTGTCCCAACTGACTATCCCCGACTTTTGAAATATTGCAAGACGATTACACCGTCTTCACTACCGCCGTGGCTTGAGCACCTCTTCCATCGCGGCTCAGACCCCGGAGAGCTTCAGTGGTAGGAATGGCGCCGTAAGAGTGCATTAATACGGTACAATCCGACCCTGTAACTCTATTGTCCCCATCGCACTCACCGCTGCTACCGTCGTCTAGAATATGCAATGCGGTAGCCTGGGGAACATCAATATCCTGCTGCAGACTACTCGCAGAGAGTTTACTTCTGCGTTTGGATATTTTAGGTCGTTGTTCATGGAAGTGAAGCCGGCTGCCCTGAGAGGAGGGAGAAGTACGTCGAACCATTCTGGGCCGTGGAATGCGCCGTGCCAAAAAAGATGGTTGATTTGGTTGATGTTGCTATTATCGATAAGAGATTTGCGCGCGCGATAGCTAGCTCCGAGGTTGAGAAGTCAACCTTGGAAATTCTCGCGATTGATCGTCTTCAAGCGTATATATAACCTTTACAATCGCGAGTCTCGGATATCTGGCACAATAAACGGGTCAGCCGGCACGTTTTTATATTATAGCAAACTATTCCGAAATTCTCAAATCAATTACCGATGCACCTGGATATCTAGTTTACCTACCTAGGCAGTCTCCGCCCCTGTCTTACATACACGTTTACGCCAATCTCCTGATGCTTAAACAGCCTAATTCTAAATAATATAAATGACAAATCATCTAGCTTCAGCTGGGCTACGTATGATGTATAGACTAATGCAGCTTTTCTCGCCGAGTTGCGTCATTGTAAGATATTTGAACAAGAGTAGCATAGATATAGCATTCTACGCAGAAGTTATGGATTAAATGGCCTCTAGGGCTGGTTATCATGTGACTGCTGTCCAGGAACGCATTGATTTGATTCTATCTATGTTCCGTTTATTCCAACGTCATGATGCCGAAGTTGATCATAGTATTTGAGAATGAGGTGTACCATAACCATGATTATTTAAATCCGCGAACGATAGGAATTATCACTAAAATAGAACCAGATCAACCCCAGATCGACTCAAATAAACATCCCACCTCAACTCCGTCCCAGACTCCCAGAATCGATTCAGCGCCTCTCTTCCTCTCGTGAAGTTTCCCATTCCTAAAGACTGCATAATAGACATTCTCTCATCAATAACCGCTCTTTCAGGCGTACTATCCGTCTCGCATCCGGCGCTGAACAAGGGCCATATAAGTAGCACATTTGCCGGTGAAAAGGGTCGCACATTCTTCACAACGTGGAGGATATTGGTAACGTCGTTGCGGACTTTGGGGTGGCTTTTGGGTAGGAGTTGGACGCGACGATGGAGGTGCAACAGAGCGGTATAGACGAAGGCTGGATGGGTGTCACGCAATTCTTCGACGAGTTGGCGTTGATGATCGGTCCAGATTCCGGTTGAGATTTTGGGGAGGGGGAGGGATTGAAGTCGAGTTTCGAGGATTTGGACTCTGGATGTCATGCTGTCTTCTGTATTGATCTCGCTCATACAAGTCCCGTCTGACGACAGGCTTTCGTATTGAGCTCGCGCCAGAGCTCCGATTTCCGAAAATATAGGTACTAGATTCAACGAATAGCCGCAAATATCGTCCACCTCATCTTCCGACGGACTGAAGATCTTATGGCTCGTCCAATAGTTGGCTGCTTCACCACCTTCACCTTCTTCCTGCTCATACTGCTCCCCCCGATTAAATAACGACAAACTGGCCGCGACGTCCAGCGCCGCGAACCACTTAATCAGATAGACATTGAGTAAATCTCCCTTCAAACTCTTCTCGCCCGCTGGCAATGACCGTATGAATGACAAGAGCATCTGCCGTATCGCTTTCATGTGCATCCTGAATACATCCAAATTGCCATTACACACATCATTCGTACACAACGCTATAGCCGTCATCAAAGTGCTCGCTTTGACCGTCCTGTTAGCATCGTCATGTGCCAAAGCTGCCCTAAGGCCGAAAATGGCTTGATTAGTGAACATGAGCGTAGTCTTCTCGGACTCGGATGCGGAAGATGTCATACGACGCGCATGATGGCTCCCGAAAGACGCGAGAAGAGCGTAGAGTAGCGGCGGGGKTCCCMTAGCCGAGAGCATCAATCGGTCGATAAACGACTGAGATGCTAATGGAAATACGGTTGTGGCGGTTTTGGCGACTAGGTGGTGCATTTCTACCCGCGAGTGGGCGTTTGCTAGATAGGGAGATGGCACGGTGAATTTCTCTGGGCAATTAATCTCCAGCTGGCTTGAAATTAATGCACGTTGAGGCTGTGGCGAGGGTTGTGTCAAGACAGTCATAGTCCTGGATGGCCAGCTGATTGGACTGACATGCTTGATAACATTCCTCGGAGTAGTGCTTCCTCCTCGGCATGGCTCCGATTGTTGGCCATGCATATAGATAAACTTTGGTTCATATTTGCATTCGTTCGGAAAGCGAGTACATCTTGTACAGACCGGGACACGTAGATCGCACTGCCATCGCTATCAGTGCCATCGCATTGAGATGGATCTAAGAGATGTTTCTTCATACCTTGACCTTTTTTCGTTTGCATTCTGTACAGCCGTTCTTACGTCGTCTAGCGGGGGCGCTCGTTTTAAGTGTAGCTTCCATTGTGAGTATAGTATTGTCCTTTTCCAAATCAAAATGGTGGAGGAATAAACTTGGAGTTAAAGTAAAGATGGAGGAATTATTTCTTATCGCTTCCCGTGGGTCAGCATGTGGAAACCTTAAATAAGGAACCCACATCCGGTGCTAGTTCCGATAACCCTATCTAGGTAGCGCTACTATCAGATCAACTTGAACGAAAAGTCACAATGTCAGGAAATTCTAACACGAACTTTACAGTCGTCAATACCCTTGCTTGAGAAATACTCAAATATCGCGATCAACAAAGCTCATATCGAGCTGGACTAACTATGCGACCCAGCCTCACGAACAGTGAACCCCCCGAAAAAAGCAAAAATTGATAGGTTCCCATCGAACAAGGCTGCGAATTCCAACATCCCAAGGCGGACTTACACGTAATAAAAAAATAAGTTAAAGATACTGGCCAATCAAATGATAGAGTTTGACAGGGATGCAATAAGCACCAAATCACTAAACCTCCAAGTTGTGCGTAGCCTTGCCGCTCTCTTGTTTGAGGCTTGAAAAAGGTTGAGCGGCCAACAAAAAAAATTTTTGTTTAGTTTTCTTTATTTTTCCACCAAATTGACAGCGTGACAACCACCTGGAGGCTTGATAGCCGATTTATTTTCTTGCTTGTCTTCGGGCTTCTGCTCAACTCGAAGACCTATTTCCCATCCGTGCTAGATCCGAGGCTTAGAAGGGGGTTCAGAGGTAAGCAAGATTTCTCTTACTACCACACCCTGCACCAACTTATCTTGATATGAAATAGGAGACTTGACACCCGATCACCTACCGTCACGCCTTTTCTTCCTACTTGGTTTCCTCCAGACTCGTTCTGCTGCTTAAAATGTTTCCGAGCAGTCGGGACGAATTCACCATTGCCATAATATGTGCTCTGGTAGAGGAGGCCAATGCCGTTGAAGCTATATTCGATAAAACTTACGATCGATTCGGAGAGATCTACGGCAAAACTGCGGGCGATCGAAATGCATACTTGACTGGACGGATCGGCAAACATAATGTCGTTGTGTGCTACATGCCCGGTATGGGCAAAGGTAGCGCTGCAATGGTATCGTCAGATCTGCGATTCAGCTACACCAGGATTGAACTGGCTCTTGTTGTTGGGATATGTGGGGGAGTTCCCAAGATACCGAATGGTCAGAACATCTTCCTCGGCGACATAATCATTAGCGATTCCGTGATAGAGTACGACCTTGGTAAACAATACCCGGACGGTTTTCGACGGAAAAGTGATTTGAAGGATACCCTGGGTAGACCATCTCACGCGCTTAGAGCAATGCTCGTTGGTCTTAGCGGTGATCAAACTCGCATAGAGTTCCAAAGTAAGATGGCCATGCACGCCCAAAAACTCCAACAAGTAGGATCCAAGTGGCACCGTCCTACTTCCGACGACATCCTATTCGAGCCTTCTTACACACACAAACATCACGAAACTTCGGGAGCGGATAACTGCTTATGCTTGTCTGACGGCATCTCCGACACGATCTGCGAAGGTGCCATGATGGCTGATTGTATTGCTCTTGGTTGCGAGGAAAGTAAAATCTGTCGTCGTCGTCCGCGGACAGATATGGACAAAGTAGTCGTTCATATCGGACGCATTGCGTCTGCAGACACAGTCATGAAGTCGGGAACACACCGCGACAAGCTCGCTGTTGCAGAGGGAATTATTGCGCTTGAGATGGAAGGTGCGGGGGTCTGGGATAATTTTCCCTGTATCATCATCAAGGGCGTGTGTGATTACGCAGACAGCCACAAGGACAGCAAATGGCAGTTATTTGCGGCTGCAAATGGGGCCGCTGCTGCGAAAACATTCCTAGAATACGTGAACATCGATACCAGAATAGTGAGCCCGGTGGTTAATATAGGTTGGTACTAATCAAATAAGATTCAAATAACACCTACTAAGTCTTAATGATAGATAAACAGACTCAGTGGACAGTCCCTTTTCGGAGAAACCCCAAGTTCGTGGGTCGTCGTGATCAGCTTGAGCAGCTCAGAGCTCTGATGTCCGACCCGAATGGTCCAAGAGAACTGGCAATCACTGGACTTGGTGGAGTCGGAAAGACTGCGGTTGCTATCGAACTTGCTTACCAGCTACGGGATGCAGACCCTGATTGCTCAATCTATTGGATTCCGTGCACATCACAGACAAGCGTGGAGCAGGCATACTCTGATATCGCGCGACGACTGAGATTACCAAGTCAGACTGATGTAAAGACCGCGGTCAAGGAGTATCTAAGCCAAACGATTTCCGGAAAATGGATACTCATATTCGATAATGCCGATAGCGAACATATGTGGATGAAGGATGATAATGCGCTACAAGCTTTTGTGCCCGACAAAGAATGCGGTCGTACTTTGTTTACGTCTCGCAATGGTCAGCTTGCGATTGACTTAGCGGATTCCAATATCGTAGAAGTCGTGGAATTCGATCTCGAAATTGCAACGGAATTTCTGCAAAGGTCACTGTTGCAGCAGAACCTCCTTAATGATCACAACACCGTCTTGAGCTTGCTTTCTAAGTTGACTTTTCTTCCCCTAGCGATCACACAGGCAGTCGCTTTTATCAATAAAAATCAAATTGGTCTATCCACTTACATCGAGATCCTCGAAAAACAGGAAATGGAGATGATTGACCTTCTGAGCGAAAATTTCCAGGATAAGTGGCGATACAAGGACGTTCAGAATCCTGTGGCGTCTACTTGGTGGATCTCATTTCAGCAAATTCAGCAATCAAATCCTTTGGCCGGTGAATACCTATCATTCATGTCTTGCATTGACCCTCGCGACATCCCGCAGTACATACTCCCTCCGGCTGCGTCCGAAAATGAGAAGATCAAAGCAATCGGTCTTCTCAAATCCTATGCATTCGTGACTGACTCCGAACTTGCTGAAGGCAAGCTACTGAATCTTCACCGCCTTGTTTATATCGCAACCCGAAACTTTATGAGGAAATCACTCACGCTTGAAAACCAGATACTCAGAACTTTTGCCCAGTTAGAGTCAACGATACTGTATGAAGACCATAGAATTTCTCATCAACAATTCCAACGGTGTGAATTGTCCTCTGTTACAATGTATCAGAAAGCAATGTCACTGAGAGGCGTTTACAATCATGTCATGACACTACTGAGAGAGGAATGTATTCGAAGAGAACAGATCAAACACTACGAATTTCTGGGGCTGGTCGTTGATTGCTTAATTTGCGATATCAGGCTTACAGAGGCAGAGGATTTATGTATGCAATTCATCCGAGTTTCGAGCACGCAGGAAAGGTTTGACCACGTCACTTTTTATATACTAGAATCTCTAACAAAGATTTTCTATGTTTGTCAACAAGAAGAAAAGATGAAAGACGTACTCAGTCCATACATGGATGGATTAGTGACCACTTTGGCACAGTATCGCGCCACCATCGAATCTTGGATATCATCATCCGCCGAATCTGAAGATGATGAAATGGTCGAAGAATCCAGTTCTGCGATTACAGAGACCCCGGAACCTGACATTGTTGATATTTTGAATTGTCAGCGCATCATAGCAATACTATTCAGAAACATAGGTGGGCTCACGGCGTCCGAAGCTCTCTTTGAATTGACTATCAGCGAAAGTCAAATTATACTGGGGCCAGATCATCCCAATACCTTACTCTGCCAAAGGTGTCTCGCAACACAGTGCCACAAATTACGGCAAAACATGAAAGCAGAGAGGATCTATTTACAGTTGATTAATGCAACCAAATCTGCGACCCTTCCAGATTGGACAGAAATTTTGAAATATCATGCCGGTCTTGCAGAGGTGTACCAACACGAATTACGATATGCAGATGCTGAACAGAGTTATTTGGAGGCGATACCATTGAGTGAAGAGATATATGGCCCTAACAGTCCGCCAACATTGGATTTTCAATTTTCTCTTGCAACGATATACCAGAGTCAAAGACGATACCAAGAAGCCGAAAAAATAATGTTAAATGTCATTCGAACAAAGCAACAATTTGTGCATGGAGCAGGAAGTCCTTGGGCTGTATCGATCCACATGGGACGTCTTGTCCAACTATACAATGATTGGGGAGATTTTGACAAAGTAGAGCAAGCATTGACGCAATTCGCAGAGTACTACAATGTTTTTGAGGAATACTCGTCTGGTAGGTTTGGCGCCGAATATATGAGTCATTTTCGGGAAACTGTGGCGAAGATGAAAGCCTCTGTGAAGAGGCCACCGTTAATTGATACTTCACAGATCAATCGGTGACAGAACTATACATACATCACGCGTATAAGTCGTTTGATGGTGCTTTCCTCTCTAAAGGCTCAATTCCAATCCACCCATCAACATGAACCGTTTACTTTTAAACCAATGGATTTTCAGTCCAATACGGACTACTCTTGGCTCATGATTCTTCTAGAAATTTCGCCTGCAAGTCTACAAAAGAGAGTTGTGGGATAGTATGAAGAGCAAGTAAAGAAATAACATGATATACATGGGGCAACTAGGCTCCTCAGAGTAATATTGATTTCATGTATCATAAACCGCACTTACCAATTACTGTACCTACAAAATGTGAAGAGCACTTTCAATTAACAAGCTTCCTTTCCACTTTCCACATGCATGAATAGTAAATAACAAATCTAGAAACGGGAACTGTATCTAAGTACCGTTTGATACGGTCGTATGAAAGTTCTATGTGTAAAGCTATAATTCCTCTTGGCTTTGACCAAAGGAAAAAATTGGACTAAACTCATAAACTAAACTCATACAAGTCTTCCCTCAAGTAGTGTTGGTCACTACTATCCGCCAATACAAATTCTCCTCCTTCAGACCATTTCGTACAGCATTCTGCAACCACCAGACACCCTCATCATTTCTAAAAATTGTACAACCGACAGCGGGTCAGATCTCAGTCCCGACTTTGCTATTTGCCAATCCTTCGCCTTCCCATCTGTTAAAAAGCTCGGCCGCACAATAATATAGTGCTCAGTCTCTATTTTTGCTCCATAAAGCGCGATTACTTGAAGATCAAATTCTCCATAGCTTTCTTGTCGATATGCGGAACCTTCAACATCCATTTGTACATCGGTATCATCAGAATAGGCAAATCTCGTTTTTCGCTGATACCCGTTGTGCTGAGAACTGCAAGAAATGATTTGCGATTATGTTCAGGACCACTTTCTTCGTTTCCCGGGCCCATTGTTCTTGCGTAACGGAAACAACTAGGATGACATCCTGGCACACAGTCGATTTGTCGAAAGTCGATTTGAGAGGATTTTCGAAACTCATCTTCCCGCGGGTTCCGAAGATGATTATATCTACCGAGTTACTAGCGTATAGTGAGCCTTTGTGAACAAGCTCTTTTTCGTAAAACCTGCCTTTTGTGACGGTGAGGATATTTGCGATTGCTGAGTCGTAGATGCCGCGGTTGGTGAGAAGATTTTTCAACTTCTCTGGATTATGGATCATTGAGATGAACTTTTAGTGGTTACTGATGACTTGATTGAGAATCACGACTTACCTATGGCAGCGGTATCCATTTTGGAGCGCCAAGGTTAAGCAGGCTAGGATAGAACCGCCTATTGAGCTGAAGAATGCGATGGCAGGAAGATTTTTGTACGTTATGAACCTGTTGCCTCCTGTAACCGGGTATCTCCCGAACGTCCCTTTGTCGATTTCAAAATAACTGTATGTTGATATTTGATTACAATGTTTATTTGCAAGAATTCTTGCGGTGGACATTCCTTTACATATCTGAGAATACACGTAGACCAGCGCACCAGGTTCATCCTTCGGCCGTGGCGCTTGTCCGTTGACTCGAACGAATCTGTATCATCCTAAAAGAATCTCTGGAAAAATGAAATTGAGACCCAAAGATTGGTTGGAGAGGTAACTTTTGGGGCTCTAACCTCTCTACGTGCTCGCTGCAGGGGGCACGGGTTGATTACATTTAGGGCTTAGCGAGACCCGTACTAAACAGCAAAATATCATTTTAGACTACCATGGGGGCTGTAAGGTTTTAATCTGCATTGCTTCTGTTCAGTCGCAAGCTGGTTATTTTCTAAAGTCATCTCATTGATAAGGACAGTGCTTAAATATTTCGGCAATTAGACATTATGATCTTCAAACCAGCAAGTGGCATTTTTCGAGTTCATCCTGTGAAATTCTCGATGGGCATTGTGATTGTATACCTTGCTGGCATGTATCCTGGAAGTTTGATGGTAGAGGGAGCTTTATTCGCAAAGTATTTACGTCACCCTGCATGTCGGTCAATGCGGAAATTATGTGCGAGTACTCAATCGGACGATTATGGACGGATTGCTCTAGTGAACATATTACAGTGCAGGGAACTAAAGATATCACGACGTTATGTGCGCTTATAACCGTGTCTGATCTTCCTGCGCTTCTTGTTTCTTGTGGAAGAATGTAAGATTTCTCTCATGCGTATAGATATATACGTCACTACTGTACAAGGGACTCGATGACCTGGAATTTACTCCCATAGCAGAGTGACAAATTGCCACCATTTGCGCTTACCATCAACTGTTCTCGGCACTTCTTCAAGAATACCCTCAACATCATCAACACTGAGGTCGACCGAGGCAGGGTCATACAACCAAGGATCACTCCTGTTGTAAATCCTGTGGCCAACGTAGAATGCCAAAAACAATGGAATCCCGACATAGGCAGTGAAAAATGACGACGTGCTCCAATTCTCGGGGAAGAATACATCAAAACCATTAAGGAGGGCAAGGAACGGGAAGAAGACAATTCCAAAGTACGATCCCCAAGGTTGAAGCTTGGACGAATATGGCAAATTGGTAATGTTCTGGGCCTTGCAAGCTTTGCGGAAGCGTAGGTGCACAATACAGCAGCAGGTCCAGGAAATGAATGCAGATTCGTTTGTGAAGTTGATGAACCAATTGAACACGACTGCACTGCTGCTGCTCAAGTTGAGGTATGCGAGGGGGCAGAAGAGTGCGATTGCCATCACGCACCGATATGGAACGCCGCCTTTTGTACATGCTAAGAACCATGAGGGTGCGTTGCCAGCTAGGGCTTGAGAGTACAATGAGCGAGTTGCCATGTAGAAGAAGGAGTTCCCGGAAGACCAGGCCGAGATCAAAATACCGGCATTGATGACACTGTCGAGGACTGGAATGCCGGCGTTTTTGATGGCTACAACGAAGGGAGAAGCGCCGGCTCCTTTGCCGCCGCTAGTCAAAGCTGGGTCATTAGAAGGACAAATGACACCAATAGCTAGCACGGAAGAGATGTAGAAAAACAAGATACGGTAAATGTAACGACGTGCAGCCTTGGGGAGTGTTTGGCGGGGTGCGGCCATTTCACCGGTTGTCAGGATCAGGAACTCGGGAGCGAAGGTAAATGGAAGCGCGGCTAGAACAAGGGTTGCCAGCAGTGAGATGAGTCGGCCAGTATTGCCATCTAGTATGTACCTGTACAATAGTATGTTAGCTTTATGAAGTGGTATACCGGAGATAAGTACATCACCACTCACTCATTCGCGGCTCCTGGGTGATGCCAGTATCGGAAGCCAAGTCTATCATGATCTGGACCACCACCAAAAAATAGGACCACTGACACAACCAAGAGTCCAGCCATCATGATAACCTTGAGCGACGCAAACCAGAACTCGGACTCGCCATAGAATCGAACGGGTAAGGAGTTCAATGCGACCACAACAACAATCATGACGGTAATCCAGACGCCGATATTGATTGTACTATGCCAATAGCTGATGACCAAAGAAGCCGCAGTGACCTCATACGGAGCCAGGATACCGAGGCAGTAGACATAACTATAATAAAGTCAATATATCAACAACACATAAGTAAACAGCAAACTAAACCCTTACAGCCATCCAGTCGCGAATCCAAAAGAAGGCGAAACAACACGATTGGCATAATAACTTACAGAGCTACCAGACACGGGCATCCAAGTAGCAATTTCCGTAAGAGCAGTGACGACAGTATACACAACAACGGACATAAAGAGAAATGTCCCTAAAAGAAAGGCAGGACCGCCTTTGGCTAAGGTCTGGCCAGTGCTGACGAAAAGTGCTGTACCAATAGTCCCACCAAGAGCGAGCATCTGGGCGTGTCGCGACTTGAGGCCACGCTTGGTGGTCTCGCCAGGCTTGACGTCAGCTCTAGCTGGCTCGACATCTGATGAGATGTTTATTTCTTTCTCTGTACCCATCGTTGTCGTACAAAAGTGATATCTCGTCAAATGTAATTGTAGACAACATTAGAACTTTAAGTGCACAACGGGATGTCAAATGGTAGGTATATAACATCACTCGCCTCAAGTTCCAAACGCGCTTGTCGTGTCCGATGGAGTTATCTTTCTCTCCTAAAAGATAAGAAGACATTCTAGCCAGGTTATCTGATGATTCACCCCATATTACTTTTTTGAGTTTCCGAAGATTTCCCCTCGAAGGCTCGGAGCAATTCCGAAGGGCAAATAAGGGCTAAAAGACGCTAACCATACCCAGAGACATAGGCGATTAAACCAATTGGGAAGCTGCGATAAGACGAAGCATTAAATCTTGCGGAACGAAGGAACAAATATGTGGGGCCGTATTTCTTTCCGCCATCGGCTCCTGAAGCTTGCGAGTCAGATATGATCCCTACATCTGGAAGATCCAATGGAAGTTCGAAGCCATGTATCATGGGCAAGATAATGGAATGACTTCCAATGAAATCAAGGTGCAAAACATGGCTTCCAGAAATGCGTAGCTACTACAAATATATGTCTTACTAGAGTAAATAGAGTTTGCCCAGTAGATAAGGTCATTGTTGACTAAACCCCAATTTTCCAGATTCCAACATCCAATTCAATACATCATTGTCTGTACATATTAAACACGTCATTTCAATAGAGCTTCAGGCGACATGAGGTCTACCCAACCAAGATTTGGCTCGGATTGATTCCATCCCAGTCTTTGCTGCACAAGCTTGGAATAAGTCTTGACATCTTCAATTGGATAGGAAAGATATGAAATCTCCTACAAAGGTTGAAGTCAGCCATCGAGTCTCATAAGTATATAGTAGTTGGAGAAAAAACTGACCTCTTGACGGTAAATGCCACTACACATGAACATAATATGAACCATACGGTTGCCCGTGGACTTATAGTACTGTCCAGCTCCATGGTAGAGACTACCGAGCATGATAAAAGCTTCACCAGCTTTGAGTTCGGCATCAATAACACCTTTATCGCCATTTGGTCCAAAGTCTGGTTGCTCATCACCCCACAGGTGACTTCCGGGGACGATCCTTGTAGCGCCGATTTCGCGAGTTGTGTCACAACCAGGGACGAATAAACCAAGGAGCATGTCGCGGTTTGTGTGGTAGGCGTCGACCCTTTGGTGTCGTGCGTGATGGTTTTTGTCATCACGGTGCAGTTTTTGGGCCTGAGCGCCGGGGCGGGTGTCCATGGTTATGGCTATAGAGAGAAGAGGGTGGGTTGTGTTTGTTGAGGGCTCTTCATTGTACCAGTTGGTGGTAGTGATGCCCAAGAATTCTTCCCCAAGATACTAGGATTCATATGAATAAGGACATTCCTCTGTCGCGATTAGACGATCAAGAAACCTACTTGATACAAAGGATCAGAAAAGAACTTCTCGCGGACGGTCTTGCTTCGTCCGATCAAACGAGTACATGTTTTTGTGCCTCCATTTAATGCTGCAACACCGATTAGTGTGATATCGTTAACTGCAATGTTCGTAACGTGTATACTCACCTCCAACCTGGCTGTTATCATTTTTGTTCAACCAGGGCTCAACTTCACGTCGTGCTTGTTCAAGAGTCTCAAGATCCGTAAAGTTCCGAACAATTACACATCCGTCTCTCTTCAAAGCATTGATGAATTCTTCTCGGGGTGCCGAGTAAGGAATTCGTTGAACTGTGGATGTTGCCATGATGATGCTTTTGGTACTGATATCGTCTTGATTGTAAATGCAGAGATTATGCTGCAGCAACTGACTGGATCGATTTTGCTTTCGGGACAGATCCCTTAATTTATGTAGGGAACCGTTCGTCGATTTACAATTCCAAGCTGTACACCAAATGGCGAATAAATTGAGGCTAATTATGGACTTGAATACCGTCTAAACTAGTCTAGGGTAATAGAATGTAATAGCGAAGCTTCCCATCAACAATGATCCGAACATATGACAACAGAAATTGTGGTTGAAGTCGTCGCAAGCTTATCGCCGAGCACGGCGAAGCGAGTCGGGATTTACCCGAAAATATTCTTGCACACTGATTGGCTAGATCGCCAATTTGACCGAAAGGGGAAATATTTCTCAAATTGTCTCATCAGTCGCCATGATTTTTCTTCGAAGATAAGAAATTGTTTCGAAGAGCGATGAAGCTTCTTCATTATCTATTGATATTTTTCACCTTATCTTGTCCTTCTGTGCCTAATCAGCCAGCTTCGTATAGGCATTGACCATCAGGACAAAGGGTCAATAACCCCTCCCGGGATATTGTGTGGAAGACTAGATTGATTTTCTGCATGTCCTTTTCGCGATAGAAGTCTTTGGAATTCCCATTGGAGAAGAGTACCACCAGAATGACTACGCGAGTCATCAATCTTGCTAGTGGTTCACCTTCACCAGCGCTTATCCCAGTTCACGATATACAAAATGCGGCAAACACAGTTCTGACATCGCCATCGATATGGGAGGAAGGCTTGAACTACGGCGCTGATGCAGGCTATCTTCCACTACGGCAAAATATTGCAAAGTGGCTAACAGACTTCTATGACGACCGTACAGAATCATCTGAAAGTAATCCACGAAAGCCGGACGCTGAGAGGATATGTGTGACTGGCGGCGCAAGCCAAAATTTGGCATGCATATTGCAACTATACACAGATCCCGTCTATACAAAAGCGATATTCGTGGTTGAGCCCGCTTATTTTTTGTCATTTCAAGTTTTTACGGATGCTGGGTTTGATGGAAAACTCAAAGGCATACCCGAAGATGAAGAGGGTGTTGATATTAAGATGTTAGAGCAAGGTCTACAGGACCAAGCTGAGGGATTACCTCTCAGACACGATAACCTAGAGGTGTGTCACTGAACATGTTCAACTAATAAGCAAACAGAACTAATAGGGTTTCTACAGTCACTGAAAGAATCAAGGCAATACAGAAAATTATACAGATACGTTATCTACTGCGTACCGACATTCTCCAATCCATCCGGCAGGATAATGAGTCTCCTTCGACGTCAGCAACTCATCCAACTTGCGCGGAAATACGATGCTTTAGTGATTGCAGATGACGTCTATGATTTCGTTCACTGGGAAATAGATCCAGACGAATACGCCTCTTCACCTTCAGACAAACCTTATTCGCAATCTCCTTCGTCAGAAGAACCTTCCATTTGCTCATCTCTATCATCACTTTCACCATCCAATACACATACTGCGTCCAGAACCCTCATGCCACGTTTAGTCGATATTGATCAGAAAATGGATGGTGGCCCAATTGACAATTTCGGTCATTGTGTCAGCAATGGCAGCTTCAGCAAGATCGTTGGCCCAGGATGTCGAGTTGGATGGGCTGAAGCCACACCAGCTTTCATATATGGTCTCTCACAAGTGTAAGTCAATATCTTATGATTCGTGTTAAAAAGTCCAATCAGTCCTAACGATAGTGAAAGAGGATCCACACGCTCTGGTGGTGCACCGTCTCAACTTACATCAACATTTATAAACGAGATGCTCCAAAATGGATGCATAGCACGACATATCCGACAAACTCTAATACCCGCTTATGAAAGAAGACTATCTATACTCTCATATGCAACCAAGAAACATCTAGTTCCCCTCGGCCTGACTTTGATATCTACCCCGCAACTCAACAATGTGTCTATTGGAGGTGGCTTTTTCTTATGGCTTCAGCTCCCATCGCCTGTTACAGCCAAGCAAGTAGCCGCTGCTGCACTAAAAGCAGGGGTTATAGTTGGCGAAGGCACTTCATCGGCTTTGCCGCATGGTAATCTACGACATGATGAATATAAGGATATGCTGAGGATATGTTTTGCCTATGTGGACGAAGACTTATTGACTGAAGCCGTGTTGGTCTTACACCGTGTGATCTCGGATTGCTTGTCTAATACTTGAAGGTCTTCTTAGAGCAGAGTATCTAGTGCCATACCAGTGCTAGCCGCGATCCGAGAACTCGTCTTTGTGGACTTGGAATCACCTCTCGGAGGAATTTGTGAAACTTCAATCGTGCTCCGATTATAGATCGTGAATGATATCAGAGATATTATTGTAAACGAAGTACTACTGATGCATCTGCCACGCCTGTGAAAGGTTCTTTCCCCTGGATTTGGTCATAATTGCGCACGAAAAATGACCTTAGAAGACATATCAATAGGACACCGTAACGCGAGGTACGATATCTTCCTGGATTTGCTTGAGTTCTGTCCAAACTTTCATTCTGGGCTTTCCGTCCCTGGTGGCTTGGTAACAAATTTTGACAGATGTGCAATGCTCACCTTACTATAAATCAAATATGCATCATGACTTTCATCTTTTGCAGCTGCTGCCCTATCAAACACCGAACACCACCCTCTGTTGTACGTTGAAGTAGTAGGGATATAACCTAATCTACCCAATTTTTTTCAACGCTACAGTATCAAACGGCGGAGCCCAGGATTTAGCATATCAAAGATCACTTTTTTTACTGAATTCACGCACGACCAGAACCTCCAATAAATTCAAGGTTTGGCAGTGCAAGATCGCTGATTGGTTGAGGATAACACGCTACATCATTATAGGCATAGTGTCGCGCGGACGGTCGGCGCGTCGGAGATAAAGGCGAATCATTCCTCAATCCTCACGAAAGACCAAAACTACAAAATCTACACACTTCTCAGAATGAAATAAGTACAATTGAAAATATGAAGCAAATTCAGTAGTGATTAAGAGACGTTGTTTATTAGTTACATCGAAAATATGGTGTTTTCTCCTCCCGCATCATCTCCTCTTCCGCCGTCGAGCCGTCGTAGAGACAAGCCACAACTGTCCTGCAACCTTTGCCGAAGACGAAAGTAACTAAAAACAAATGTGCTGGTCATATTGTACTATTTCTGACAGTATTTAACAGGCTGAAATGTGACCGCGGCCTGCCATGCGAAACATGCGCTCGTCGCGGACTATCTCTATCATGCACATATCCAGCATCAACGCCTCTGCAGAGCGGCAAGAGACTGATTGACCCGTCGTCGACTGCCCTTCACAAGAGAATTGCTCAATTGGAAAAGCTAGTGGTATCTATGACAAACCAGAACGAAACTGCTGTCGCAAAAGAGAACAAAGACAGGACTCGATCCGATAATCCTGATGATTCGACCAAATTGCATGCAAGTTTTGGGAAGATAGGCTTGGAGAATACCGAGACTAGTTATGTCGAGAACTCGCACTGGACGGCAGTCTTGGATGGGGTGCGCTACACCAATTTTTTTCCTTTACTATCGGCATCATTTAATGAAATCCAAGTAGATTGCCGAGTTGAAAGACTGTTTTGATGATAACCCAGGAGCTACTGAGCAGATGTTTGATAATCAAAAATCGGGACAGGCGCTTCTACTGGGAAACTTTGAAAAGCTGGATCAGCAACAAATTCTCGCGACTATTCCGCCGAAGCAGGAAGTTGATAGTCTTGTTTCATTATTCTTCAATACCGCAACACTATATCTCGGTAAGTTTTCAGGCTCGTTCTCCGTCAACGGTTTTTGTCGCTAACTCCGTCGCTAGTCTGTATACATGGCCCAACATTTCTAGAAGAGGTATATATACAAAGCCCTTCCTTCGTGATTGAAGAAAGGAGTTTACTGACACGTGTTTAGTATGATCGGTTTTGGAAGTGCCCAGAGAAAGCTTCCATTATGTGGGTTGGGTTACTCTTCTCAATCATGTGCATGGCATCCGCCTATTCAAGGAGCTCCACAGCACTTTCAACCTTACCAGGAGCGATTGAAGCAACCGAACACGCCGATCAACGGATACAGGTTTATCGGGAAAGAGTGGTACAGTGTCTAACATTGGCCGATTATACGAAATGTGGACCGTACACGATAGAGACAATGATATTCTATTTGTCGATAGAGTATGCTCAAACTTCGGACAATCAGACCGGACTCTGGCTATTACTGGGTACCGTCATTCGACTCGCAGTACGAATGGGTTATCATCGAGAGGCTACGACCTCAACGTGCTTATCACCGTTTCAAGCAGAAATGCGACGCCGGAATTGGGCGGCGCTGTTCATGCTCGACTCGGCAGCGGCCGACCAGTATGGTCTTCCACGCATGGTAAATGAGGCGCTGGTGGATGCACATGGACCAGCGAATCTATTAGATGAGGATCTCAGTCCACATATGGAAAGCTTGCCACGTTCACGACCAGATCACGAGACGACTCTGGTCGGATTTCTGGCCATCAAAAATCGATTATTATCAACCCGAAACATCATTACCGACCTTACAAGCTACCCGAATAAGTCTGTTTCCTACAAGGAGATTCTAAAACTTGATAAAATCGTCAAAGAACAATTTCAAAATATCCCCGGGCCTCTCAAAATGCGTCCGATGAGCAAGTCACTTACCGACAGTAGCGGCGTGATTGCAAATCGAATATTCTTGGCTCTGGTCAGCTACAAATCACGATGTATGCTTCATCAACATTACCTACTCGCAGCACGCACAGATGATCGATATCGCTATTCTCGCAAAGCATGTATTGAATCCGCGCTGGAACTATTGCGGATCCAGGAATGCATCCGTGAGGAGTGCCAGATTGGGAGACGTCTGTCCCATGAACACTGGAAATTTGAAGCATCGGTCAAACATATATTCTATCTGGCAGCCACTATACTGTGCGTTGATTTGAACTACGATCTATCCGAAGTGCCGAGTAAACAACGACTTGGAAAGGAGGCATTTCCTAAGATTGTCAAAGCCTTGCAAGGTTGCTACAATATATGGGTACAATCAAGTGATAGAACTCGCGAGTCGCAAAAGGCAGTCGCAATGCTACGATTCATACTTGATAAGGCACAGAGATCCGGGAGACTTGACCATGTTTCAGCAAATACTGGCTTCGAACAGGATGATACATCAATGATATCTCATATGATAGGTATGTTACTAGCAAACAATGGGTCAAGGCAAAAGCACTGATAACCCAACTTCCATCTACAGATCCCTCGTTGTTCAATCATGACCCCTGTTCTATGTCTTGGGAGAATTATAATGTAGACATGTCTCAATTCGATCTCGGTGAATTTGATTCAATATTGCACAGTAATCAGAGCAACAATCAAATCATCATGGTACGTCGCAACTACATCGAGAACCAGTCTTATGTACTAATTCATATTTACAGAATAGCTGGGAAAACGATGGTTCGGCGACAATCAGTCAACCGTTCATGAATGGACCGGACTGGTGGACGACGTTTGATCCATCTTCTATGAATTGATAGACCAGACCTTCCAATTTATTCATTTGTGTACGTATGACAACTTTGTGCGGTGACTAGAAGATAAGTAGAAAGACTGTCATCGACTGCCTAGATTTCCTTTATCGACATTGTCCCACATTCTCTGCCTATTATTGGGCGACTTGCAAATACATCAGTGATGTGAGAGTGGTTAGAAACATGGATGTGATATTATTTACAGCTATTTACTGCTTTCTAGAAGCTGTAATCACTGCAGCTAGGTATTTCAAACCGACTAATATATAACCAGATTTAACTAAGATTATTAATATTATAGTTATATATCTAGAATATATAAGACAATCTACAGTATTGTTTATTCTATAATTTTATAGCTATTCCTTTTCTTATAAGATTATAGTCTTTAGACTAAATTAGAGTTGCAACTCCTCACTATAATAGATATAGTTTGCCTTCCCCTCCTATTGCAAACAGGTAGGGAAGCATTGCATGGAATTCAGGTAAATCTGGACGAGTTGCAAATTTCGAACGTCCTACAAACGAATTATTACAATCCCAGCCTGTAGACCTTGTTGGGTGATCAGCGTCTAAGTGTGTACAAATTATAACTAGCTTATTAGAACTCCTACTCTATGCAGGTAATTCCTGCGCGGCGGTACATAAAGCACTCCTCGTCACCATCTTGTATCTCGTATACTGCTGCCAGAATCGGACTCTGATCTGCACCAAACCTACAATTCAATGGAGGTTTATCCTAAGGAATATTTGGTTTTCAAAGAGTGACCCAAGTCTGCCTTACCCCCCGCTCTAGCTCCAGCGATACAAAGAGGAAGCGATGCGTTGTCAAAAGGCATAGATGGAAAGGTGGTTTACGTTTGACAAGCTAACATATAAGCTAGCCAATGGCCATTGCGAAACTGACATAGCACTGCCTCACAGGCTAGTCACAGCCTTGTCATATACCCAATCAAACAAAGGCATCAACTGCAGGTTGTCTGTGACATATATGATCAGGCTGAAACAGAAGCAGGCTTCTCGTTTATTCCACCAGTTCACAGTGGCGTTCACAGTGGTGCCGACAGAGCGAGAGGATGATAGAAATTCCTAGAAACTGGTTCTGACTATATACCATGGACCACAAACCTCGAAATATGTTCTTTTTTGTTGTCTAAATATTCCAGATATAATTTTGAATTTGGCTCTTCGCCATGGCAGAAGCTTTTGGAGTTGCAACTGGCGCTTTCGCCGTCTTTACCTTGACCCTCGAGCTGCTTAAAATTGTGAAATCAGTGCATCGGTCCATGAAATTAACGCAGAATGTCTTGAAAATCACATCAGAAGTGAAGATCGGACTATCGATAACAGAAAAATTGTTAAACGAGATCGAAGCTTTATCTGCAGACGCAGCAAATGATTGCGGCGTTTCCATGTGTCTTGAACGATGTCGTCCACGTCTCAAGGTGTTGAAAGAAATCCTTCAGGATATCACGGATACGAACTCAACTAACCGAAAGAAAGTGAAGAGAGCTTTGCGAATGATAGCTCTTGACAAGAGGCTATCTGAGGCATCTGAGATACTGAAAGAGACAGTTGACAGTTTGTCTCTAGGACTACTTGTATTCCAACTGTATGTTCTTCATTTCCTCTCATCAGTCAAGTCTAAATTTGCAATAAAAGTTACGAGTCACGTATGCAGAGCATTAAGCTCTCCACTATGAACGAACAAATAACCTGGATTGCTGCGCAACAGACCAAGGAGGTCAGCTCTTTCGCAGTCTCAAATGATATTCAAAACTCGATCACGAATTTATCCCGAAGTCTAACTTTATTAGAGGCTGCCATCCATCAGCCATCTCTGAGTAACGCCAAAGTCTCCCCTGAGAAGTTGGTGGAATCCTCACGTTCATTTGAAAAGTGGCATGTTGGAGATAGAAGCGAATCTGCAATAATTGCTACACTGACGGACGACAAGCTTACTACAGACAAATTACAGTCTCTACCACATAAGTCAAGCAGTCATAATGATACAATTGACGATTCATTGAAATACAATAATGGATCAACTTTCCTCAAAGCTAGTGAGATTTATAGCATCACGCACCGGCGCTTTGATTTGCTTCTCGGAACACTATCCCTTGCATATGTGCAAAAAAGACATAGAAGGGTGCGAAAGGGAGAGAAAAACAACTCCCTTCAATCTTGGGAGGTAAAAATCAATTTCAGCTCGTCTTGCCATTTCGACAAAGGCCTTTTAGTTAGGCTCTGGACGAATGCATCAGGCAGTTATAACTTACAGCAAAGTCTGACGGTCATGCATACTGTACCTTTGTCAGATGAGATATGGACTTCTTTTCGTTGTATGGATATTGTGAGCATCAGAAAGATACTTATGAAGGGAAAGTATTCTGTCAATACTGTGGATGAATACGGGCGGAGTCTTCTTAGTAAGGTATATAATCTTCTTTTTTACCTCTTAGGGAGGAATCAGATTAACACCGTGCATCATTTAGGCCTGTAGAAGAGGTCGAATTGATTTGGCTCGCTTCCTTCTCGATGCTGGAGCAATCAGTCAAGGCGTTGACGATTTTGGCAGGTAATTTACCCTGAATGGAAAGTCCTACGGCAAAGTAATCTGACTAATATTAAATCAGGAACGCTCTGTTGTATGGTTTTGATACACGTGGTATTTCTTTCCTTGGAACGGATCATTCGGCCATATACAATCTTTTAGCGGAAAAGTGCCAATTGGATCCTTCAGAGCCTGACTGGAATGGCCGGAACTTCTGGCATATCCTATGCGAAAATGTCCCTTTAAAAAAAGAGTCCTTTTCTTGGCAATCAATATGTAATGACTTTCGTTACGTTCTAAACGAGCAAGATAATCGTGGTCGAACATCTACCTTTATTTTGAGTTCAAATCCCAAGAGCGATACTGAGATACTCCGTTGGCACTTGAATAACAAAGCGAGCATATCGATCACATCGATAGATGGACTTACTTGTCTTCATGCAGCTATAGCTTCCCTCGAACAGCAACACCAAAGCTATCTCATAACTGCACAAGATCTCGCTGGCTATCCAGGAATGAAGTCCTCATATCATTACAGTGACAAGGACCGTGAAAATCAGAGAAAGAAAATTGAATTACTCATTCGGAAAGGGGCGAATATTTTCACAGCGTCCAATCAATATGGAACTCCAACGGACATTGCAAGATTGACCGGAAATTTTTCCTTGTGGATTGAAGCCCTGAAAAACAGTGGTTTCGATCCCACAAGAGTCTTAGCGGCAGATAAGAAGGTCCCAAGACACCAGCACTTCTTGTCAATGTTGCAACTAGCACGTAACCTAAAGCGTGAACGCAGACTTCGCTGGCAAATTTTTCAAAATATCCTATTGGTTTCCAATAATTTTGATAAGGAAAGGAAATATACAACGGCTCCGATAACGCCGGAATGGTCATGCTTGCCCATTTATCCTTTCATTGCCTGTATGGGAACATACCAGGAGATCTTGTCAATTCTAAAGAGCGTGCTCCGAGAGGCAATATTGAAAGATGATCATGCCGAAGACCAGGGTGAATTATTCTCCATAAATATGGACATCGGTGGAGTGTACCAGACCGGCTTTCTTCATACAAGTCAAGGATATTTGACGGCTAGCCCTTTATATCAAGAAAGATACAACAGTCTGGACGAACATCTGGAGACTTTGGCAAAGATAGTATCTGGAGATCACACATTTACTGCTGATACAAGTGACTGTGAGACTAATCGACTATCTGTCGACGTGATAAATGCAGCTGCTACATTGGAGTATAATTGCAGAAATTGGCTCTTACCTCAAAGGACTGGATTAATGCATGCGCCTGGGACTGCAAAAGAAACTTCGACAAAAATGCCAGGATCATGGCCTGCATAACTTGGTATACTCTTTGATTTAACTGTATCGCAGGACGGCAGTTTGACTCAAGATTAGCGGAATACGACATGCATGGCCATTGACTGTTGTACGTTGGTTGAATATTTATCCACTATCTGCTGTGTTCCTTGGTTTTCCTTGGTTTTCGTTGTTCGTTGTAATTTGTGAAATCAAGCAAATATCATTGTGACACGAGTAAAAAGTCCTCTTTGGTTTTCTCCTAGCAGGAATTTTGCACAGGAATTGCGAATGCTTTCTACAAATTTTGCTATGAAACTGCCATTTCTAAAACAAAGCGGACCTGAGTCTTGTCAAATTGTAGTTTATTAACAAGATTAAAGGCTCGACCGAGGATGAGCAACGAGCGACGCCACTGTTCGAGCCCATATTAATAGAATAGCAGGTTAGAGAATAAGGAAACCAGAACTGGCACCTATTTTTGACTAGGCAGTATTGTAGGGGTCTAAGCGCCTGAGGCGTTTAGGGAGGGTGGGCCTGGCTAGCATTTACTTAATGAGATGAAGACGTTCAAGGCAGGGATTTGCGTGTGCTGCTTCCGGTAACAAGGTATTTGCCAACTCGCTACATGGATTGGTGTTTCGGGGACGACCTTTTATAGTAGTCTGGGCACCTAAGGTACATTATCTCTGTAACTCTTAGCATGTTATTCAACCTGTGAAGTAAAAAAAGACTATAAAATAGGGAGTGAGATAAAAGAATAAAGAAATATATTTTAAATGTGCAACTTCTCTCAAATTGAATCCATCGTTACATAACTAGCGCCAAGAGCCAATCCATTGTCTGTGACGTGTTGATTCTATGACATTAAGGCTATATTATCTGTACAGCAATCTTCTGCTCATAGGAACTTCTTTATAGGTGCATTATTTCTAAGCAAAATACTCGCCCTGTCAAGGTACTTAGTAACAGTACTTTAGAAGCCACTTTCATGTATGGTAAGCTATTTTTCAGATCGCGGTAACAGTGTAACCATCTTGAGTAATTAGACTAGCTCACTAATCGCGCACGCCATTCACAAGGATTTCTAATCACGGGCAATTTGGTAGTGAGCCAACTAACTTTTTTGTAGTAATCAACATACCCCGCTTAGAAATCGGTCAATTGATTCCCTTTCTAACGAAGATGATGGTTGAATCGAGTACTGCATTCGTACCTGGATGTAAATATATAATATATGCAGTAATCCATAGATCCTTTTGATGAACCCCTGTTTCTTTCTTTGGTCTTTCGTATAGAATTGTTCGCATGTTTTTGTTTGATTTATAGATGCAATGACACAAACACAAAAACCGGTCCTTATCTCCGGCGCCGGCTTAGCCGCCCTTCTCCTGGCGCGCTCCCTCCTCCTCTCCAAAATCCCTTTCCTTGTCTTCGAACGGGACGCATCCCTCAAATTCCGTGGCCAAGGCTATCGCCTCCGTCTCTCCAACGAAGGTCTCGATGCAATCGAGCAAGTCCTCGGCCCGGGTCCAGAGGGGTTCCCGAAATTCTATGACCGATGCGGGAAAACAGCTGGTAGCGGATTTGTGGGCTACGACGCTATCACGGGTGAAGTCACGGAAAGTAATCCCGGCGGCGAACGACTCGGGTCGCGCGATGGGAAGATCGTAGGTATCTCGAGGGGAGATATGAGAAGCTTGTTTATGGAGGGATGTGAGGAGTTTGTGCAATTTAATAAGCATGTTAAGGGTTATGAACTGACGGATGGTGGGGTTCGGGCCATCTTTGCGGATGGTTCCAAGTCTGTGGAAGGGTCGCTGCTGGTTGCGGCTGATGGGGTCAAGTCGTCAGTTGCAAAACAAGTGTCCGGTGGACGACTCAAGGTCTATGATACGGGCGCACGCGGAATACATGGACAGGCACCGACGACGTCGTATAAAGGGCTGGGAGAAGGCGTTTTCCGGTTCACGGACACTTCGAGACCGGAAGGTCAGGTGTCCATTATCACAAATGTGCGGTCAGGCGATATGCACAATCCCGATATCAACTTTGGATGGACGCTGGGTTCTGTGCCAGGCGTGATCCAAGTGCCCAATAACGACTACACGATAGTCGGCAAGCAGGCGGCAGACATCGCCAAAGAGTTAACGAAGGATTGGCATCCGCGCTTTAAGCCTTTATTAGATGACATGATCGAGTCGGAAGCGGCGTTCTGGAAGATTACCTGTTCAACGCCCACGGGTGTACCGGAATGGCCGAATGAGCCACGAGTCACGGTCCTTGGCGACGCGGCGCATGCCATGACGCCGGCTGGGGGAATTGGTGCTAATACGGCTGTGAGAGATTCGGCTTTGCTGGGACGCCTGCTGCGTGAGGCTGGGGGATGGAAGGAAGGCATGACGGTGGAGTATGAGAAGAAGATGAGAGTTTATGCTAGTGAGGCAGTGAGGTCCAGCTATGGGATGGCTACAAAGTCATTTGGAGCCAGAATTGATCCCGAGTCGACTCCGACAGTGTAGGAGATTATCTAGATGCTAGACAGTGCGGCTCTATAAGGTGTCGGCAAATGACATTAGATTAACGGCATGCAATCTTGAAATGTCAGGCATATAGTATGACATTTTTGTTCATATCCATTGGAAGATCAGACAGATAGAAAACAATATCTGTGTGCTGCAACAGGGATCTTAGTCTTCGGAGTTAGCACGCACACTTATTTTATCAGTACAGCGAGCTTGGTTTAGGGAACGTTGGGTGCCTCAGCAATCACCGTACTTAGCGTGCGCAGCGCGCTAAGAGTGCCTGACCAAGGCCACATGCGTCCTTTGTTTAGGATACACGAGCTATCCACAGTGTCATTCATTCCACAGCCTTATAAGTGTGGATATTTCCACGCAACTCGCATCTTTTCAGCTAGACGTATGGACCGGATGCAAGATAGATGTCACTATCACATACATAGACAATGACCGCGTCGGATAGTTATTGTACCGAGATAAAGATAAGACATTGTCCTGCGACGTCATAGTTGACACGGATCACAATGGAAGCACACTCTTGACGGGAGATCATCGTTTAGACGCATTCTTTTAACCCGTTGATCCGATTGATAGGCAGTATAGCAAATGAGCGGCTTTGAGGTCAACGTCCGCTTAGATCCGAAGATATGTGGGAATCTAGAAATGGCTATGCTGGATTTCTTGTTCCCGATACTGCACTTGCTGGAATCGGTTCACGTGGAGAATTGTTGTATTACTATTTATTGTAACCTAGGTCGTTGCCTACAATCGGCATCTCTTGTCATCGCAACGGCTGAACAGTGTCAAAGTTGTGCTATCGTGGTACCTTTATTGCTTTGTTGAACGGCACTCTAGTTCAATATCTTAATTCTTGGTATGTCTATCAAAGTTGCTTATCAGGGTCTTCCGCGCTTCGATAAGAGACCTCTGACCATGGCATCCAGCTTCCAGAACCAGTATCCGACTAGCCACCATTCGGAAGAAAAGCTTGAGTTCGGATTGTTGGCCGATTCAAGTCTGTAACCTCTTTCCCTCCAATGATCATCGTCAACGATTTGCATATCTTTGACCACTTTAGCTCTCCAGCCTTGATACAGTCTCCAACCAAGTGTGGTGATGTTCTCAAGGTTGAAGGATATGCATAGGGTAATAAACCCCACAATCACTGAGGTGATGATGAATGGATTCCTGGTTCCGGAGTCGGTGATATTGGGTATGGCCCATATTGACTATTGATTATGGTTAATACCAAGATGTGTGTGTAAATACTCAGGAATGTTCGTTTGAGCTAACTTACTGCACAGAATGCCAATGGCAGGTAGAATATGCTAACGTACGTGAATAGCATGACGTTATGCCCTAATCTGGTTGATATTCTGCTTTCGTTTATCGATGCCCAGGCGAATTCCTGCATGAAATGAGCATTTTTAGAAGGTAACTCAGAGAGATCGAAAACGTACAAATTGTAAAAGATCACGAATTGTCTGATCCAGCTGATCAAGCCGACGGGTGATCTTAGCCTTGAATTCATTGACCGTATTCTGTAGATCCGTTGGAAATTGGTTGGCATTGTAACGCATAGAATAAGTCATAATGAAGTTCTGCGCAACAGTAATATGGTCCTGTAGTATAGCACGAAGCTCTGTCCATTTCTGTGCATCTCTCGCTAGTTGACGCATTAGGTCGGGATTCTTGCCCTCCGATCGCAATTGATCAAGCCGC
Organism: Talaromyces amestolkiae; assembly: GCF_001896365.1. Taxonomy (NCBI): domain Eukaryota; kingdom Fungi; phylum Ascomycota; class Eurotiomycetes; order Eurotiales; family Trichocomaceae; genus Talaromyces; species Talaromyces amestolkiae. The sequence continues at coordinate 72,683 of NW_024468067.1, read as the reverse complement.
TGTGTCCGGTAATTGGTACGTTAGCATGGCCTATTACGGAAAATATACAACAGGACAACTAACGGATAATTTCAAATGTTCATCGGCTGTATCGCAAACCCTAGTCCACCGTTCCTCCAGATGAAGAATAATCTGCCGAAAGAAATCATTACCATCATCAGGAATCCAGCCAATTGGCATCATGCTGTAATGATCGACTGAACGCCACGGACGAATGTGCGGATTTGGGGGACATATAATTGTCCATGTTACATAAGATGACGGCGACCTAGGTATGATGTACTGTGGCTGGAGAAGGGAACCTTCCCCAACGGGAAACGACAATGAAACATGAATTTTGGTGGCATGATTATCCACCTTTTCATAATAAACTCGAAACTTGTTGGGACTTATATCGTGTTTTTTAATAGAAAACGGTTCGCCGGGCTTGTTCAACTCGATTGGAATCACGCTGCAGCAGAAGTCTTAGTGATATAAGTTTGAGAGACAAAAAATATGGATTAACATACAGAAGTCGTCTTTCTTGCAATGAAAGTGTCGGGAGGTCAGCCAGTGAGCCACCTTCAATGAAGCTTACGTGTTTCTGCCCGTCGGCCCCTTGTAGAAGTTGTACAATATCCGTTCGTGCTCTTCCGTATACATCGAGCCATTCGCCGGCCACTACCCCTCGTGTACCTGCACCATTTTTGAGCAGTAACTCGACTGTCTTATGATCTTTGTTTCGAATAGCCAGACGAAGTGCAGTAGTTCCGCTAGAGTCGGACCGATCGACATCATATCCCGCGGAAATAAGGATTGCTGCTGATTGTCGACTACCCTCTTGGACTAACGAATGTAAGCTGATCGTATCCCTGTGGATAAGCGGCCGAACAACATGATCGTGGTGCATCTCTAACGCCCACAATAATGCTGTTCGTCCGCTATTATCTTTAGAGTCCGGGTTAACCCCCTCCTTTGCTAGCAGGAGCTCCACGACGGTGATGTGCCCCTTCATTGCTGCCCATATGAGTGGCGTGCGATTTTCATCGTCCACAGAATCTGGATTGACATCGTTCCTTTTCAAAAGTATCTCTACAATGGCACTGCGACCAGCCTCTGCCGCTTTCGACAATGCCGTTCTGCCGACTTTATCTGGAGAATCCGGACTCAGTCCTTCTGTTGACAAAAGCAGTTTGACTATCTTGGCATGCCCAGTCTCCGCAGCCCATGATAACAGCGTCTTACCATACTTATCTCTGTGGTTGATGTCGATATTGTCAGCAGCGAGAAGCACTTCGACCGTCCCATCGTGTCCATTCATCGCAGCCCTCCAGAGAGGTGGTGCACTTTCTGAGGACGTAGAATTGTGATTGACGTCGGCTCGGGAAAGAAGTAAGTACACCGCGTCTTTCTTCCCCTTTTCCGCTGCCCATGACAAAGGAGTCATTCCGTTCTTATCTTCACAATCCGGGTCCACTTCATGTTTCCCAAGAAGTATTTTCATGACAGAAACCTCGCCCGCTTCAGCTGCCCATGACAATGGTGTTCTGCCACCACGATCCGGATGATCGAAGCTTACATCATCCCTCTCAAGTAAAAGATCCACCGCAACATGGTGCCCATTACCTGCAGCCCATGACAGCGGTGTTCGGCCATTTTTATCGCTAGTATCAGGATAGAAGTCGGGCCGCTTGAGTAAAAATTGAACCACTCTTTCCTGCCCATTTCCTGCAGCCCAAGACAACGGTGTTCTACCATTGATGTCCTTAGATTCTGCGTCAGCAGCGGATCTTCCAAGTAATTCTACTATGATCGAAAAAGACTCTCCACTCCCAGCAGCCCATGACAATGGCGTCCTGCCGTTGTCATCATCTAGGTCGACCTTGATGCCGTCCCATGCCAGAAGCTGCCTCACAACTGAAACGTGCCCACTCTCCGCAGCTAATGAAAGTGCTGTTCGACCATGTGGATTCCGCTTTCCTACATTTCTGGTGTTGATATCCGCGTGATTCTTTAGCAGTATGTCCAGAATCGCGTCGCGCCCCAATTGCCCCGCAGCCTGGATCGCGCTTCCATATTCACCTCCTGAAGTATTGACATCCGCTCCTGCAAGGAGAAGCTCGGATACCTTCTTGGAGTTTAAGTTTATTGTTTCTCTCTGAATATCCATGTGAAATCACTTGTTCGGATTATGGATGTGTATGGACTGTTCGTCAAGGGACACCTAGACACAGAGGTGACCCCCAACGCGTCGCGAGAATTAAGCAAATTTCAAATACGAGGCTGCTGCGTCAATGCGTGGCTTAGCACTTCTTTATTAACCCTAACCCTACACGCTTCTCAGGAAAAAGGACTTCGTACATCGCCGCAGTGTAGATCGTTCACAAAGGTTGGTTTCTTGATGTATAAAATGGTTGTTATTTGTCCTTCGACTTGTGTCCTTCTGCATCACGATCACAAACTTACCTCCGCCTAAATCCGCTGCAACGCCTCGCATACGGACACCTCGGATGATCGGAGCATCGAGATGTGCGAAAAACTAAGGAGTTTGACGTATCTACAACTATTTCTTGATGCCCGCCTGACCAGTGAAGTCTTTAAAAAGTGTTGATGTATTTTGTACATTCCTCGGTGTAGATTAACAAATATTACAAACTCTGCCTACGATTTAATATATTCAAAGAGTCATTTCATCTACCCAATCATGCCTTCCATTTCCGGCCAAACTATTCTCGTCATCGGAGGCTCCTCCGGTATTGGTTTCGGCGTTGCAAAACTGGCCCTAGCCGAAGGTATGAGGGTAGCAATCGCCTCATCAAACCCGGAACGAGTAGCCAGCGCAGTTGACCGGTTGAAAAAATCATCATTCAACGAAGCATCGACAGTTTATGGATATACCGTGGACCTCGGCCACCACGACGTCGAGTCTCAACTTGAAAAACTTCTTGCTGACGTCACTATTGCTTTCGGGGGTAATAATGGTCAGGAGATGCTAGATCATCTTGTCTTTACTGCTGGAGGCCCAATCGAGCATCGACCAATAAGCGACATCGACCTCGACTTCATTCACCGATGTGGGCAGGTACGATTCGCAGCTCCGCTGCTCATCGGAAAGCTTGCACCACGATTCTTCAAGTCCCACTGGAAATCATCTATCACTTTCACAAGTGGTAAAGTCGCAGAGAAACCATTGCCCCAGTACACAGTTTTTGCTTCCTACGCAGCTGGCCTTAGTGGTGCCACCCGAAATTTGGCCTTGGATCTGAAACCCATCCGAGTCAACCAGGTCAATCCAGGTGCGGTGATTACGGAACTCTGGGGCGAAGGAGCGGAGGCCCGCATCGAGGAAACTGCCAGAAAGGCACTCTTGGGTAAGATGGGTACACCAGAGGAGACTGCTGAGGCTTATATCTACTTGATGAAGGATACCACGGCGACTGGAGTGTTTATTAACAACAGTGGTGGAGATCTTCTGTTGTGATTTCCAAGAAGATTGTTTTCAACTCAGTTGTTAGCGTGCTCTACTGGTCCTTTGTTCTGATATCCTGCGATTCATTTCTTTAGAATAATTAGCCTACGAAAGTTCCAAACCTAATGAATTGGTCATCATTTTTCAAAAGATCCATATCTTCAAATCTTAAGCAAACTCCTACCACAATCTCACTGTCCCTACTTTTAGGTAAAAAGTAAACCAACCCATCCCTAGAACCTTCGGCGAACCTTGGCCTCCGAACCGCGACTGGCAATCCAAAGCCAAAATCAAAGTAACAACACTTTTCTTTTGCCCAAGAACTCAATCGAACCTCGAAATCCGCGCGACGTTTAGGCATGTTTGCTGCATGTTTTGAGTTCTTTTCTTGGTTGATTCGAGTGGCTACCTCACGGGTATGTCGGCTCAATGACTCGGGATCAAGAGCAGAACGCAGTTCGCTCGAAAGAAAACCCAAGGATTTCTTTGAGGCCTCTTCTAGTGGATATGTGTGTACGGTTTGATCAGTGACCATACCGGGGTATGTAGCTGGAATACCAAGATAGCGACGGACATCAACATTTCGAGATAATGTTGTTCTTACATTCCGCTTACTGTCGTTGCGCTGGATGCAACTTTGTAGTCTGATACGACTGATTGAGCGCCAAATGAAAGCGGTCAGAGCATCGTCCGTGGATATGAATTTGCTTGCCCCCGATGGCAAGGCAGCTGTTGCCTGAGCTTTTAGAGCAGCTAATCTTTCGCCACTGAAGCTGAAATACGCCCATGTGCAAGTATTTGATAATACCTGTGTTTCTCTTTGTTGCAATTGCAGAGACTCCTCCTCCGCAGCTGGGGGACTGCCGTCAATACTTGAACTCTCATGCGTCTCATCGTTGAGGGGAATGACGTTCCTTCTATCCATATTTCCAATAGCTAGTTCATCTCCCGTAAAAGACTCATTTCGACAGGCTTTTGAAAACAGAAACATCATCTGCGCCAGCCCAGCCATATCCATTGCACCATGCTGGCCGTTCAAGGTAAGCAATAACCCTCTGCCACGGATGAAATTGGCTTGGACTAGAAAAATAAGAAGGCCCTCCGAAGAAGATTCCAGTGTTTTGCATGGTGCAAGAACCGACCCGTCTAGCATACTAAATGGAAAATTCGCTTTCTGGAGAGAATCCCAGTCCGGCACTGATGTATCCTTCGTATAGTCCTTCACGACAATATGTGGGATGCCGCTGCTCGCCTTGATTTTGAATGTGCCATTTTCGTTTGCTATTTTGCCAGAAATCCATGGAAAACTTCCCGCGAGACGTCGAAATCCGTTTTCCAACGTGTTTAGAATTTCGGTTTGAATATTTGAACCATCCCCAGCCAGCGGATAACAGAATGTAATTTGGATGTACAGCCTGTTCATTCGCGATTGCTGGCCAAGATTATCTAGAGGAAAGTCTGCCAGAGAGTGATCATTTAATAAGATCTCCATCTCGTCATGGAGAAGCTTCGTGTGCTGTAACAAATGGGTACTGTTTTCCCGAAGTCTCTCTTAATGCGGAGACTGCACACTATATACCGCTGCCGATACCGGTCCGGAGACGGGGGATGACGTCAAAACAAAATGCCGTTTTGTTTTTTTTTTGTCTCTGGCGGATCTTGTTGTCAATGACCATACGTATTTTATTGCTACTACCCAAAGTTATCGATAAAAATTTGAGCTTCGAGATTTGCTAAATGCCAAATGCTCGTCCGTTCGGTAGGCGGGTGATGCCTCTCTTCGGTGATTGCGAGAAAGCTGCTCCCAATCTCAGGGGTCGCGAGCTAGGAGTTACCCCTTAAAATGTCGAAGCTGGTAGTAAGAGCTGTATACAGTGAGTCAGTGTTGTTTTAGTTGAGAGTTTGAATTCAAGCTTACCAGAGAAGTTACGGATGTCTGTAGTCTTGACAGGGCTGTCTTTGATTACTTCAGAATGTAGCTATTCAGCCCGGTTTCCGACTAATCTTATATCACTAAGTTTGAGTTAGAGTTTGATACAACGAACATGCTTTTTGCAGCTCTCTCAAGGACCCGGGTTATTTCGCCCAATGGCTATAGTGAGACTGGACAAATTCCGGTGCACAAGAAATCTCACAGGGCGTGGACTGTTCATCATGAACAACTTGGTCGGCCTGTTCATATGAACTTTCTAGCCGATGAGATCGTTGCAAAATTGTATCTTCAATTCTCGGCGGTCACGGCATCTGGAAGATGTACATCACTTAAGGCTGCTCAAAGGCGGCCCAGCGTAAGGCTTTGATCCGGGCCCTACCAGTACGAGCGTAGGACACCGACTGTGCTATTGTCACGGACTGTATAAAAATCTGATGCTGGAGCTTCTGCTGACACCTTGGATCGGATCGGAAAACAAATTGGGTCTAGGTAACCTACCACGAGGTCACCTGATCATGGACTGGTTTTTAATTTGAACATATTCACGATTTTTGATTTGCCCCGCTCTAAAACTCGTGTTGGTAGTTTTTTAAACTAACACAACAACGCAACAACAATCACCGGCGGACTTGAAGTCGCAAGAGCAATAAAAATAACAAGGGGAAAGATGATAGATCTCACGTTTAAGGGCCTGAGTAGAGCCCTGGTGGCTGAGATACTCGACGATAATACTTACAAGCCAAGCGACAAGCCTAGCTGGCTACTACCAATCGAAATGCGCTTTCAGTCGTTCAACGAGATAGGCGAGAGTCCAAATGTTACCTTGCTAAATGCTAGAGAAACCAAGGCTAGGCTAGAGCAGTGGTGTCGAGATGCGTTTGTATATTTAGCCCCTGGGAACGTCGATTTAGCCTCTCACGTCCAGAAGCTAGATGAATTGCTTTCCCCGCTGATGAAATGTAGCTTTTTGATCCATAAGCAAAAATGGAACAGGGGTGAAATTATCGACAGGGCGTGTACTTTGATGGCTCGCCTGCCCTCGTACCCCCCAGAACTTTCCTTCGAATTTGACGGTAAACGTGGGCAACCTGCGGCAAAAGATCCGTGGCCTGAGGAGTACTTTTCCTCTTCTTCATTTTCATCAACGGGAGAAAAGGCGACGACCGCAACACTGAATCAATATGAATGATCTAGTCTTCGTGTCTTTTCCCGGCCAAGTACGAACCTGGTGCGAATTGCTTTGTTCTCAGTTATGCAACGTGGCACTTCAATCGGCTATTTGAGCACGTATCTGGATGATATAACCTCACTTCTTGACACGGCAACGGTGTTTTTCCTCCAGAGCTCGAGGTCCCCCGTCGAAACACGAGCCTGGTTTGTTCTACAGGCGTTCCTATGGGCAGAGTGGCATCAGACTATGCTGATTCAACTTTCGTACGATTCAAAAATCCAGATGGAAACGGGGACTGCTTTTGATCAGCATAGCTTCCATATGGCAATGCCTGGGCGAGAAAAAATCGGAAAATCGCGACCAGACTATATGTGCAAATGGGCTTTTGAGCTCCTTCGAACTGACCTCAGCTCGGTGACGCAAGATTTTAGAAGAATGTTTGAGGTCTATAATATTCATTTTGCAAATCGTACTTCGCGATGCAATCTGAAGCCGGAGTCTACTCGTAATGGTAGCCGTGGCAGGATCTGCGATGGAAAGGCGCCAGGAAATTGTCAGCGATTCGAGTCCGATGATGTCCAGGAGCAATCCGCCCATGACGTTGAATGTCCTGGCTCTACTTGCAGTCGCTTAACCTGGGATGAACAATCGTACAAAGGTATCAAAGGAGCGAGGGCGGTGTCTTTGAAAGAGACTGATGAAAAGTATATTCGATACTGTCCAGTAACTGCACAGAACATGGCTGTGTCTCATGTGTGGAGTCATGGGCAAGGAGGGCGGCCTGAGTCTGGCTTTAACAGTTGTCTACACCGCAGATATACTAAGCTCGCGCAGACATTAGGCTGCACGTCGTATTGGATGGATAGCCCCTGTATCCCCACAGATATGGATCTGCGTTACGAGGCAATGGGTCAAATCAATAACAACTTCCTGAATAGCAAGGTTACTTTGCTAGTCGACCGCGACCTTATGGAAATTAGTATAGATCCACCCTCTCTAGAGGCAAAAGAGGCGATAGTGGCAACTATTGTTGTATGTGACTGGAATGTTCGTGCCTGGACGCTCTTGGAAGGCATGCGATGCAGCTGGAACCTCCACATCTTGTGCAAAGACAACCATACTATATCTCTGAGAAATGTCCTTAATGATGTGCTAGCATACAGCAGTCTCACTCTTGTATCTCCATGCTTGACTTTGCATCACTACATCTCCACTACCGATCGCCCGGCAGAAGGTGAGATACCCCCGGTCCCAATAGAGCGGGCGACGTGCCTCTTGAACCACAGACACGCCACCAAAGACCGAGACGTAACTCTGATCTGGAGTCTGGTGTGCGGCTCCAAGATGTTCAAGACGTCTGTGGACTTTTGGAAATCCGCGGTTGGAAATTCGCTATCAACCAAATTTCTCGTCTCCAGCTGTCCACGTCTACAGGGAGAGTATGGATTCGGCTGGGCACCATCACGCCCGAATCTCCTACCACCCACGGCTGGTACCCCACAAACAGAACAGTATCCTGCATATGATGGAAACGATAGCGTAGCAGGTTTTATCACTGAACGAGGCTTTGAAGCGACATGGCTAGCTTGCGTTATCGGTCGCTCCCGAGCCCTGCCCACATGGCTGCGTTTGAAGTACCACGACGCTGAACTCGGTGAAGGTTTTACCTACAACAAAGGCGCAACTGATAAGCTGGACATGAGAAGCCTTTACAAGATCCGTTCCGTGATCGCACCTGTCTTGAAAAAGTATCCCGAGGTTGCTCTTTTGCTTCCTTCTGCCAGAGATCGTGGAGTCAGTGGACCAAGTTTCATTCCTCGCCCATTCCAGTACCAAGGTGCAGTTAAGGGACCATTGCTAGTAATTGCAGGTTCCGAGGACGGTGAAAAGTGGGAGTGGCAGTTCGCGCATGAATGGGATCCGAGCTATCAATTGCCAGAATTTGCGGTAAGGGAGTTGTTGCTGGTTTAGATTTATTTATAATATGATCGAAAGTTCCATCGGCCAAGAGAGAAGACTGTTAGTCCAGGATGATGTTGATGATGACCAGAACGATTTGAACAACAACGAGATACTAAATTCCTGCTATATCAGTCAATAGAAATGCTGTCCGTGAGGTGGATTGGACCCTGGCCGGGTTTTATGACACAGTTCATGGCTTCGCATGTAAAAATGATATTAGAGGACCTCGACAGTGTCAAGTTGATCACCAATGGTTTAAAACATATGGGCCTTACGATCCAAAAATAGCTGGTATCTTGCCCAAGTACTTTTGTGTGGCGCGCAGACTCCTCATAAGACATTAAATCTTGGCTCATGCTCAATTACTTTTGGCGAAAGAAGTTTTAAGTATGTAAGCGCAACATGGATACTAATCAGTCTTAGGGACTAGGAAACCGACAAATATGTACTCGTGGTGCAGCGACTTGGTTGAATATTCATTGAATTGTGACCTGAAAGTAAGGCTGTACCAGTAAGTTCATCCTACCTATCAAAAGGGTAGGCCTAATAATCAGATCACCGTAATAAAAATAGGTAAGACATCCAGCTGGTGGAGATTGACAGCTGAGGTTTTGAGCGGCTTCTAGATAGCCGATGATCCGAAACGTAAATGCGCCTACAATAGCAGTGGATTCCAGGACACCGGAACGGCTGAGTGGCTTGCAGATCATGTTGCTTATTTGTTTTTTTTTGTTATTCTGGTTTTCTAGCAACTACATCCTAACAATTGTAACGAATGCCTGGAGAAATTTTTGTTGCATTTTGAACCCGAGACATGACTAGAATTAATTGCTAACCAGCAGACAGAAAGTTTCAGAGCGATATGTGCACGTTTTATGTCGACAATGCTCTGTGAACAAAGCGGCGGACCGAGGAACAGCTCATAGGCCGGAACCTACTCTATTAAGTAATGAATTAAGAAGATTGGTCCAGCTAGCCATGATCTCTCGGCTCCGAATGGTCGAACTCGCAAATTCTCCGCAAATATTCCCGCCTTGTATGGAAGGAAAAAGCTGGGCATGTCTCAAATCAAGCGAGCTGCAAGGTCGATCCTTGCTGGGTCAACCCTCAACACGTCATTTATGGAGAATCATGAGTTGAAAAGGAAAGAAAGACATTTTAGACAGGAAAGAACAAGAAAAGAAAAGCTTACGTATTCCAATTTGTTAGGCATCCTCTTTGTTGTCTTATCTTAAATATAGACACAGCCGCTCATGTCTCAATTGCAATGCCACTTGATAGGTTCAAAGCGGATGTGTAGAAGATCTTACCCGAAAACTCGACTCGATCCACATGAAGCAATCAATATAAATACCTATATCATCACCTTGGTCGGTACAAATCGGATAGTATCATCACAAACATCGACTACTTCCTTCAAGTTCGAAGCAACATTCAAATTTCAACCTAAAAATAATTACAGCAACTTCTGCTACCCAAAGAAATAAACTACTCACCTAAATCAAAATGTACAAAACTATCTTGTCACTAGGTCTCATCGCAAGCACTACGCTTGCACAGTCTGTCTCCATCGGACTACCTACAGCAGGCGCTCAACTTTATACTTCAACCAATGCAACATTTCAGATCCAGCGTCCGGTGAGTTAAATTCTACCATCGAAAATATCAAAATATCTCTGGTATAGCCACTAACGAACTTACATGCTGCAGGACTCCTTGACTGGCTCTGAAGAAATTGCCGTTGTCATCGGTATCAACAAGTGCGGCTCCGGCGCTACGTGCAGCTCTCCAGAGGAAAGCATGGGTACTGTACTTTATAATGGGCCCTTCGACCCTCAATTTCACGAAACATACTTGCCTCCTTACCAGAACTTCACTTTGGAGATTCCCGAGGGAGTCGCTGCCGAGAATGGTATCGTTACTGTTGCCCACTTTTCTCTCGTCGGGGTAAGTAAAACAGTTCCGTCTGTTTCGAACATGCGTACTAATTTAATCTTACTCGCCATAGGCAAGCACTTATCCATTAGTCGAATACCATAACCAGACTGTTACCATTGCTGAAAGCGATTAGAGCATACGACGCTCTGAACTTACATATGAAATATGGTTCTATTCACGACTCACTCATATACATTGCATTATCAAGTCTCGTCGAACTTGTGGGGTATAACACGGGGTTAAATCGGGGTGGAGTTTTCTTGCCATTATAAACGTGTCTTATGTTGACAGTAATTAGCATATAATATAGCATAAAAATGGAATTTAGATCCGTTCTGATATCGATGATCTCTACATAGGTAGGCAGATAAAATGTATCCTAGCCGTCCATGGGTGCGTCTCGATTTCTCCAGCCATTTGAACCGCTGACGAACTCGCTAAAGTTTAATGGAAGCTAGAAGCTTTCTGACGGCTCAAGAAGAGGAACAAAGGTAGGTACAGATACGATGAAGTCTTGCTCGATTTTTCATTAACAAAGGCTGTCACTGCTTCTCTGTGTTATAAGATGCTGCAATGTAAGACCCGGCTACGCGTGATAACCATTGCGAGGACTATTTAAGAACCGTGTTTTTTCGGATATTATGCAGCATTAGGCCATTATGGTCTAGATGTATTGTATGCTGAGATATCTTAATCTGTGGAGCTCGAGACAGTGAGGTGGATGATCTTGTGGCCTCCAAGTAAGGGCTAAATTGCACTTTGGGAAGTTAATGTATTGTAAGCGAAAAACTAACAAAACGCAACTTGAAAGAAATTTTATTCCGATTCAAAAATTTTCAAGTGACTCCGCCTTCTTTTTGTTGAGCATGTATTTCTCGTCGTTGTACTCTCTGTAGGTACCGAGGTACGTAATACATTGCCTCAAAATTGCATCCACATCTCCGTTTGCTTCAGGCTTTGCCACTTCTGGTTTTCTATTGTTTGTATCATCGTCCTCAATTTTCGACTTCGCAATGCATTGAAATCCTTGTTATTAAACCACAATGGGCAATATGCACTCGGAACTTCTCCCGATTTCAATCATTTTATTTGTTCTGGAAAGTGTTCTTGTGGCATTACATCTAAGTTCCTGCTATCTCATAGCTAAGAAGGCGGTATTCATAAATATTTGATGTTATTCGTATGGATATGCTGATATCATTCTCACTCTTCCATGCAATATCGAAAGGGCTTGGAAGCCATAACACTGACGTCAAGCCGCAGAACGAAGAATTGTCATAAAGCACTCTATGCCAATAACATTCTTTACGTGAGTTGGCCAATTTCCTAGCAAAAAAGAAATACTACTAATCTACAACACCTAGAATCCAGTTTTGATGGTCACAAAGCCCATTCTTGTCTTCTATCTAGAGCTATCACCCGTGGCAGAGGTCTTTTCCATTTTGCAATTTATTTGACTCTTTTTGTGGTCAATATGATAGGGATGACCTTGACTCTGAGCGAAGTCTACCAGTGCCACCTAGTGAGCGCAATATTCCGCTTCAGCACCCAAAGTGACGAAAATTGTACGGACATTTTCGACTCTTCCCTGGCTGTTCTGTCTTATGATATAGTGAACAATCGTGCCATCATTATCCGACGATCCTATTCCCACTCGAATGCGCCTACCCTGGCAGCAGATATAAATCTTAGTTATTACATTTGGTGTTGGCTTCTCGGTAATTGTAGTAGATGTTATCCGCATCGTGCAACTCCAAAGTCAATTCTCTTACAGTATAGCCGACATTGTATATCAAGACTATACATGTTTGATTGGACAAATTGGTTTCCGTCTTCCTCCAAGTTAGCTTTACTGAAGATCACACGGAGCTTGTTGCATCCTCATTCCGGTGGTCAATCGTGGATGAGAATATAGCGATAATCTGTACTTGTGTGCCGAGCTTGAAGCCTCTTGCCAATGGGCTCGCCACCAGATAAGAAACCCTGAAAAGAATGCGCAATTTCCTTCATCTCTTGGAATATCTGAAGAGGGTAGTATAAACGAAGATAGGACAAGACTGCGTGCTGGAAATATCAATGGATGCCACGAGTTACTTGAAGTCTTAACGCGAAGCGAGATACAGGGGGAAGTCGAGTAAGCAGCAGCAGAGATTCATACGATACTGCAGCTTTACTTTTCTCGGTCGTCTGCATGAATACCACTGGTCTGACGGCTTTCATGATGGACTTTATGCTATTGATCTTCGAAGGCGACATACAACCCATTATCTTTGCACTCCGTAGAACTGGCCGCCAAGTGAAGACTGCTGGTTGCCTATTAGAAACGGCGATTAGCGGTACAGGATTTTATTTTTCCCCCATTCGCAACGTACATTACCCAATCGGCGCAAGAAGAGCCATATTCATTCGTTGTTGACGTCGCAGTCTTCAGTGCCGAGACTGTCTTTCGGCTTTACTTCAATCTGTTTTCTGTGGCAAAGAAGCAGGATGATCTGATCTAATTACTCAATTGAGTCTTCTATGACTTAGCTGAATGAACATTTGATTTGAAGTTACCTAAACTTGTAAAAAGCCATCAGACTTACCTTTGTTATCCTGGACACCCATTTGTAATCACTGTCACATGTCCGAAGTTTAAGTATCCAACCCGAGCTAGGCTGTATATATGTTAGAAACTAGTGATAAGTTGAGAAGCGCCAACTTCTGTGGTCGGGTTCCCAGAACCCGAGAAAATGAACTTGACTCTTCGGTCCGCCTTTAACGAATCTCCACCCAATGATGGGCCACTTGATAAGCACTCGGTCATGATTCGAGAACATTTACCCTTCAGTTCATGGTGATCGGGATAACGGACGAAATACCGAAGCTGCCAAACATGAACTAGCTTTGAGAGTAACTAGGAGGCTTAGCTCTCCAAATTTCACGTAAATGCTTTGATAATGTCGCATAATTGGCTGGCTACTTAAACCAGTCAGTAGTTAGTAGTTACTGCTGACTCTGACAGTAGTAGTGGCCTTACCGTAAAAGAGCCTTTCATCAGCCTCTCGTAAATCAATTCCCACTAATTGGCAGAATAATAGACTAATTCTGCAACTCACACAGTCCCAGCGAACGGCACCTACACCATAGAACTTTGGCGTTCATGTTAATTCATTTAGTGCTAGTCAGAAATTTCTTATTGGTGAGATAGATATGAAGATGACTATAAAATGGGTTTTGTTAAGTGCCCGTTGGTTTTGGGGTCCATAAGTCTAACCCATCTAAGCCCAGTTCAGGAGTCCGAAGCTAGCTTTGATGTGAGGCGCTGTATTTTTCTGGCCTAGTTTCCAGACTTTACTTGTTAGAGATATATTATCGATGCAATTAGTGTTGCTTATATACCCTGGTAAAAAAACGATTATTTTGCCAACAAGCAGTAACGATACTATTTGCCAGCATTATTTGTCACATGATGGGTTGGTGGTTGCGACGTGAAGATCTCTTAATACGGAGTGGACTTTTGAGATATCTTGGACTTTTACTTACTGCAAACACAATCCAATGATGTTCATTCCACCGTGAGCACAATTCATTAATGCGACTTGACACGTAAGCGACTCCTCTTGCTTCATTGATTTTGACGAAAAACACAAAAGACTCGACAATGCCTGCCTCCGAATCTTCCGAAACTTTCTCGCCCTCCTCACCCTCATCTGATGTTAGCCATGGTTATAGCATAAACGAGAAAGCTGGAAATGGTTATAGCACTCTAGAAGTTGTTCCACCAAGCAATCTTGAGCATTACAGAAGGGTGTCTGAAGTCCGAAGATCATTCTACCCAAATTGGTTGTCTTCAGGTCATGGTAAGTACCACAACATCTTTCAGATATCAGACTTCTAGGCTTGAAAGATTTCTGACTGGATTTATGATTACTTAGCTGCAAATGATGCGAGACACTATCCCTCCGCAGGCTCAGGCTCGGAAGTTCCGATCCGAACACCCGGTGAAAATAATAGACCGCCAACTCGAATAACAATATGCGGCATGCCGCAAAGGGCATTTTGGATAGTATTTGGAGTCATAGCTAGTCTTCTAGCTATTGGCGTAATTGTCGGAGGCGCGGTTGGAGGGATCCAGAAAGCCGCAGCACCTACAGTAACGGCGGTTGTGACAGTCACATACACACCGACCAAAACGACGACTTCAGCAGCGTCCGAGACTTTTGCGGCGGCAGTGACGACTACTGCAGTGTGTGTTGCCGGTTACGGACAAGGGAATTATGTCGGTCTATGCTCGTTCGCTTGCAGTTATGGATATTGTCCTGCGGGGCCTTGCACGTGTACTTCGTCTGGCACTCCGGTCCCAACGCCAGCGACTCAGGGTATCAACGGGGTACCTCTGGCCAGCGAGGATGACTCGTACTTAGGCTTGTGTAGTTTTTGTTGCAATCATGGTTACTGCCCGTCTAGTGCATGTACCACTTCGTCTTCCTGATATACCCGGCGTCGCTTTTGTTTCTTTTCTGTACTCAAAGGCGTTAACGGGTTTCATATTATGGATGTTTGCTAGGTTCCGCTATGGTCTGTCGGTATGAACGGAAAGATAGCGCATATAAACCTCAATGAATACGATTGAACGATTAAATCACGTCCGATAATAAGGATTATAATTCACCAATCATGGTGAATGGCTTAAATTGAAGGTAGAGAAGGATGAATTAATAACTGCTCCTTCTCCACCGAATCCATTCGTCATCAAAGCTTCTTCTCATGTATAAGAAGGACTGCATAATACTGTTACACTATGACACTTAGGTACTCTCGTTGTAGTCTAGATTACTGTAAACTTTCCGATACAAGGCATGAAGGTTAAGAAATTACAACTCAATCGGATCCTATCCTTAAAACGTGGTAGCTTAATTCTCCTGAAACACCAATTCTCAACCCTTTCGCTCACGATAAATTTAATAAAAAAAAAAGAAAAAAATCAGCATCTGGAAACTCTCACTTCCCGAAATATGATAATTGGAAAAATCGGGGGCTGGATCATATTTACGTAGTCATGAATCTTAAGGCAAGGCCCTAAACAACGTTTCATTTTGTACCGGAATCGATGATCACTACTCGGCCCCAGCATGCAGTGCCTGACTGTCACGACGTTCTCGAACGACCCACAACTGAGGAAACAGGGGGACTAAGAACACGCAATGCCGCTATCGAGTACCTGAAACTCGCTAGGCTCCTGATCAAGGATATAAGCTAGCACGAGTAAGGATTTGCATTTCAAATTAGCACGATGTCGATGTAACCTCAAAACAAAAAATTAAAAGTACTACTTAAATCGGTAATTCCACGCGCTATATCGTAATTATGGTATAATTCAGGTGAAACGGGTGCATTTAGATGACCAAAAATTTTCTCTGGACGTAAGTATGATCGAACTAAGCTTTTTAGCGTTGTGAAAGGTTTCAATTGCTGACGTGATACTATCACTGTCAGGGCATCTTCTTACAGTAATAACTTTCTACAGTTCTAGTTCACCGAATGCTTGAAATACCACCGACGATCATGGATCAAGCTATCTGCCATATGCACTTGTACAAATCTATAAAGCTTAGATGTCCAACATATCGGCCCTGGGCCTATCGTAGGACATGATAAACTTTACTCACTAGGTATCGGGGACAAGTTCAGAAGGCCCTCTTGATTAGCAAAATGTTGTCACGTATCAACCGTGCGCTCGCTCTGCTGGTCGTGCCTGCAGCGGCCCAGCAAGGATACTATTTCGTGCTGAATACGGGCATGCCAGTCACAATCGAGCGCCTTGATCCTATACTCAGTGCAGGAAAAGTCCCTTCACAGCATGTACACAGTGTTGTTGGGGGTAACGGATTCGCAGCAAGCATGGATTACGCCCAGACTCAGACATCTACATGTTCTACCGTGCAACCGATTGCTGATAAATCCAACTACGTATGATTTCCTCTTTGACACAGAGTACATCCTTGTTCAGACTAATGATATTCAGTGGATGCCGAACTTGTATTTCCAAGACCCGAAAAATGGATCGTTTATCCGTGTTCCTGAGCAGCCATATCACAAGATTTACTGTTCGTCTTTTATCTGATTTGAAAATCAATTATACTGACTAGCCTTGTGAAAGATAAATACGGCACCGGCTCGAACACTTACGACAAAGACATTCAGGAGTTTCCCCAGGAGTTCCGTATGATGGCTGGCGATGCAACGCTACGTGCTGAGAATGCCACACTTATGGGCCCATATGGCAATGGATTAAGCTGGTACTGCCACGGGAATGGAACCACGGATTTCCCAGATTTCGAGTCCGTGGGCTTCCCCACAGGTTTTACAGCATGCCCAAATGGGTTTGCTGCCTCTATCACCATGCCATCCTGCTGGAATGGACAAGACTTTGATGCAACGAATCCCTCTGCGCACATGGCATACCCAGTTGCTGATGGTATTGCTGGTTGTCCTGACACTCATAATGTCGCTCGCTTCCCGCAAATTTTCGTCGAGTATTGGCTTAACATCGACACATTCGACGGATTGTACACAGCCGACGACAATCCTTTTGTCTTGACTATGGGTGATGCCACTGGTTATGGGTTCCACGTCGACTTTTTGAACGGCTGGGAAGCCGGCGTTCTCAACGCAACAATGCCGACATGCATACCCGGAAACACTGGTAACCCTGCGTTATCGGATGATACCTGTTTTGGAAACCATGGAGGGATTTATACCGACGAGCAAATTGCTTCCTGCATCTTAAAGCCTTTGACCAACGAGGCTACTGGATGGACATATCCTGAAATTGATAACCCTGAAGGGGGAGCGTTGACATACGGAGGAGTTCTTTCAGCGCTTCCGGGATGCCAGACCATTACTACTGGTCCTAATGCGGCAACATTGACCACTTGTAATGAGACGACTACCACAGTGCAGGGTTGATTTATTTTCACCACACAAAACCACACGATACCCTTAAAGGTTAGTCCATTGTACATAATTATCCTCTTCATAGACGTATTTGTGGATCAAACGGGCTCTTGTTATATTACAGTACATGGGAGATGATACATGTCGCAGAATATGTAGATAGAAGTATCAGTCATGTGTTGCAATGTTCAAAGTAATTGTAGATATATCCTGGTTCGAACAAGCCTTGTGACATGACGGACCTCGTGTGGGCGTTAATGGGCGGTACGTAGGCATTAATCCGCTTTATACCACAACTGATTAAACAATGCAAGGAGGCCCCCTTCCACCGACTGCTCCTTGATACGATTCTTTCCAATAATCTTTCATTAGCATATATTTTCTAATCTGGTGCCACTCCCAACACGCTACCTATTCAGGGCCGCTGGACTCGGGGAGGATATAACGAGAGACTCTACAATTCGGTAATGCCTTCAAAACTGTGAACATATATAGTCGAAATTAAATGCCCCGAGAGACTTTGTTACGGTTGTGGTCAGAAAGGGCATAGTGCAATGACATGCACAACATTTCAAGAAAGCGAGAAGTGCTACAGTCTCAGGCACAGCATCAATAGATGTCTGCATCAATTCTCTGAGCAGGTCTTTATTCCAGAAGTCGCCACAACCAGCTTCCGTCATACCGACTACCAAGGACAATCTTCCTAGATTCTACAGCACTCCCTGTTTGATCTCATTACAACATGGCTCCTTCTCCGACGAATTGCCCCCTTGTAACGAACAAACATGGCAAATACCTAACTACCGGGCATTAGCTAATAGAAGAGCACTATTTTACAGTGACAACTCTACTTATTTATTATGTCTCTTCTATATGGTTACTCTGGGAGCGGATGGTCGATCGGCTTCTTCACCCTCCTCGTAGGTCCGCGTACACCCACTGTATGATTTTTGCTGAAGCAGATCCATTGTCAACGGCAAGGTGGGAGAGTGGTCTAATGCGCCAGTTTTGAGAATTGATTCCTTCGGGAGCGTGTGTTCGACTTGACACCAGTAGCTGCTTGGCCATGCAGTATTCAAGACGTGATATCCTTAATGTGCCTGGACAAGTCTATATTCAACTTGGAGGTCAATGCACAGGGTTGTCGTGTCTCATTCTCTCCATTATTGGCTAGAATTGACGGCGACAACATGGCAAATATTCTTCCTTCCGACTAAAACAAATAGTAAAGATCGCGAGCACATCAACAACCTGCTTTTATCGCCAAGAACGTAGGCGTTTCTCGGCTGTCAAGAGGTCATTTGTATGAACAGCTAAGATCCACCCCCATGTTGATAGCATGGATGCGGGGAATCCACATCGCGTGTTCAGAAATTTATCCACCAATCACATAAAAGTAATTCCTTCAATCACCTCTCGCGTTTTGCTGTTCAAACTATAAAAGTTCGCATGAACACATGGCAAATAATCATGAAGTACGTATGCCTCCATGATCTCGAACCTCACGTGGATCGAGCCAAAGAGTCAGGAAAATGAGTTCACATCGCGTGGCGAAGTCCTATGCAAACCCTATCATCACCGGATTCAATCCGGACCCTTCGATCGTTCGCGTCGACCAGGATTATTTCCTGGTCACGTCGACATTTGAGTATTTCCCGGGGGCGCCAATATATCATAGTACAGATCTGGTTTCATGGAAGTTGATTGGCCATGCTCTGACGCGACCAAGCCAGCTACAGATACACACCCCGGAGCCAGGTAGTGGCGTCTGGGCTACGACAATTCGGTATCATAATGGCATATTTTATGTAATTACTGCAAGCTTTGAGCGTTATCGTCCCCAGGATGATGATCGGGTGTGGCCGCGAGGATTCTATGTCAAGACCGACAATATTTGGGACACGACTTCTTGGTCGGATCCGGTATATTTTGATGAAGTAGGATTTGATCAGGATGTATGTTTGTCACTCTCATTACCTAGTATATCTAATGACTACGGGTAAATCTGTAATAAGTTCTAATCAGTTACATAGCTCTTCTGGGACGACGACGGAACGGTATATCTTTCCACAACCCGCCGAAAGCTTCACCGCACGCCGGGCGTCAACCTGAAAGATTTCGCCATTCATATTTGCACCGTCGACCTTGAGACCGGAAACTCTATCTCTGAGCCGCGCCTTATCAGAGAATCACCATCCGGTATATCTGAAGGCTCACACATCTTCAAGCGGGGCGATTACTATTATCTTTTCACTGCCGAGGGTGGTACCGAGAGCGGACATAGTGAATGGGTTTGCCGAAGCGACAAAAGCCCTTTCGGGCCATGGGAGGCAGGACCTAATAACCCACTGTGTCACAATACCGTCGAGGATGATGTACAGAATATTGGTCATGCGGATTTCGTCGAGGACGTTGACGGCAATTGGTGGGCTGTGCTTCTCGCCGTTCGTCCCGTCAAGAAGAGCAAGGGAAAGTGGGAGACATCTGTATTCGGTGAGTAACTGCATTTCGCGATTTCATTGATACAATTTTGACAAGAAAAGGTCGCGAAACATTCTTGGTTCCGGTTGACTGGGTGGACGACTGGCCTGTCTTCAATGGAGGCCAGAAAATCTCACTGCAGTCCGGTCAGCCGGCTGTTGCGCAGAAGAAACCAAAGATCTGGATAGACGATTTTTCAGACACAGATTTGCAACTCGGATGGTATCGTAAAAGCAAGTACAACTTCCTCTGCGCTGGTTTGCTATCCAGGGAAGCAAGCAAACACCGACCACTAACCATGATTCTACCCATAGATACGCCTAAGAAACGAGATTATTCCTTGATTGGAAGCCCAAGTCATCTCCGAATTCACGGAGGCCCATATCAATTATCTGATCCAGCATGCCCAACGCTTTTTCTGCGCAAACAATCCGAGCGTTTTTGTACTTGGGAGACCCGTCTGTCGTTCACTCCCTCCTCGCTGTATACAGAGGCTGGAACAGTTGTGTGGATGGACTATTTCACATACAGCACTATTGGCATTCGACTTAAGGACTATAACAGCAGTGGCACTAACGATTCCCCTAAAGGAAAAGCTTTGCGAAGAATAATCCGATTTACTCCTCCAATTGGAAGTGGCGTTGACGTGATTGAGCACGAACTCAAAAGCTTGGACTCCGATATTATCCTACAGATTAATTGCGGAGATCGATATCGATTCAGCTTCAGAGAAATTATCGACAGCGATACAACGACTCATGAGCAATTTCAGTACCTAGGCGAAGTGACTAATGAGATAATGACGAGGCCACCTCCAATTGGCCTTCAATTCACAGGCATTATGTTGGGATTATATGCGTTTGGCACATACCATCCCTGTTCCACGCCAGCGGACTTTCACTATGTTCAAGTGACCAATACCTCTCCTAAATATAAATAGATGGTAATTCTTTTGTTCAACCCTACACCAATAATAACGTTCAAAGCTATACCTATTTCGGACTTGCATACGTATCTACTAGGAACATTGGACAATGTCGCCATGCAATAAAACGCTCGATATACCTATTCAAGTATACGAGTCATAGACTTCGACCAATATCGGAAAAACATTCGATTCAGGCAAAAGTCAGCTGGTTGCGTTGATTAGTGCAATTCCCCAATGTTGGGGTTTGCGGAGTGTGGAAAACCAGGGGGCCGCGAATCTGGGGTCGACGTGAGTGGTGGAAAATATTTCAGTCAGGCAAGCCATAGTCCGGAGTGTAATAAAGCGCAATACAAATTAGCACGTGTTTGGTTACTAGTCCTATGCATGATAAGATGATAATAAATAATGATAAATACATTGTCGCTGACCGCAGGTTTAGAAATAATTTTTGCAGTCAACCCAATTGCTCTGTGAGTGTACTGAGGATCTGACTGATCAAGGCCTCGGAAGTACAAGCACAAACAAACGTCGTGTCCATTGATAATTATCGTGGCGACCATGGCGGGCAATATGTTCCATTCTAAGAGATTGTACAATTGGTATGCCACTCACTTTCTCCTGTATCGGTGCCGCTCAATGCTCATCATCTCAGGTACATCTCAATCGTCGCCGCAGCATGTATGGTGTTATACGGCTACGACGCCTCTGTTTTCAACTCGGTCCAAGGTTCTGCACACTGGAAAGCGTGGTTCAACCACCCTAGCAGTAATCTTATCGGTACAATCACCACCGTCTACTCGGTCGGAGCCATTATCGGCGGTTTCTTCTTCGGAGGACCCATTGCCGATTATTTTGGACGTAAAGTCGGTATGGGTATTGGCTGCGTGTTTGTTATCGTCGCGACTTTCTTGCAATGCTTTGCTCCGTATCACAACATTGGTTGCTTCTTGGGTGGACGAGTTCTTATTGGTATCGGACAGGGTATTGCTCTAAGTAAGTGGTTCTTCATTCGACCTGTGTGAGACAATTGAAGATTACCTGCTAATAAAGGTTTTGCTCATAGCTTCTGGTCCGATTTACATTGGAGAACTTGCTCCTCCTCAAATTCGCGGTAAAATTATGACCCTATGGCAGACGTTCTACTCCGTTGGATCTTTCATTTGCTTCTGGGTGAATTACGGCTGCACAAAGCACACTGCACGCCTCGGTGAATGGGACTGGAAGATGGTCGTCATTTTCCAACTCTTGGTTCCCATCCTCATTCTCATTCTATTGCCAACAATTCCGGGCACACCTCGATGGTACATCAAGAGACACAACGATATCGACAAGGCCCGTAATGCCTTGCGTCGTGTCCGCGACACTGAGGAGGAAGTCGAGGAAGAACTCACCCACATTCGCGGAGCTTTAGAATACGAAAAGGAGGCCATTTCCAGCACATACAGTGCTCTCTGGAAAGACAAGTCTATCCGCAAACGTCTTCTCTTGGCCTTGGTGATTAACGCCGGACAGCAGTTGACTGGACAGGGATCTTTGAACTCCTACTCTACCATCATCTACCAAAAGGTCTTCACCTCTTCTAGTCAGATTGCCCTGATCAACGCTTTGAACGCCACATTCGGTATCCTGTTCACACTCAATGCCATCTGGATGATTGACCGATTCGGTCGTAAATTCCTTCTGATTGTTGGTGGTATCGGCATGGGTATAATCATGATCATTGTGGCGACGGTCGAAACTCAAACACCAAACACGCCTAGCGGTGCGAAAACGGAGTCCGTTGGTATAGCACTGGTATTTTTACTGTTCTTTTTCATCTTTTTCTGTGAGTCGAACCCCCTTTCTGTCTCTCTCCAAAAGAAATACTAACATCATACTACAGACAAACCTTCCTGGGGAGCCACAGTCTGGATCTGGACATCAGAAATTTTCTCCATGAACGTTCGTGCTCAAGCAGTAGGAATGGCCTCGCAGACCCAGAACGTCGCCAACACCATCTTCCAACAATTCTTCCCAACTTTCCTCAGCCACGACGGATTCTACGCATTCTACTTCTTCGCTGGAATCAATATCCTACTTGCAGTCTTCGTGTTCTTCTTTATCCCAGAGACCAAGAATGTGCCATTGGAAGAAATTGATGTTCTGTTCGGCGGTGCAAACCACACTATCCAGGGAGAGAACATGTTGGCGGAAAGCAAATTGCAGGGATCGGCTCACATCGAACACACCACTGCAAGCAAGGGGGCTCATGTTGAGGATTCGGAGGTTTGATTTATTTAAGTGATGTGTTATGAGTGCCGAAGACAAGTAATATATTAGCACCGCCTGCATATAGCTGGAAAAATATCTACTCCAAAAAGCTCGTAAAAGAATGTATATGCTGGTTCGCATATAGTAAATTCATTAATAGTGTTACTTGTAATTAAAGTACTATATAAAAACGACCGTCGTCATTATCAGCGCTTATTCCAACTTCATCTGAATTGATTCTATTATTGGCCATTAGTGCTAACATCAAAATAGTTGCATGGCTCCCTATTCGACGATCGTTACGCTCAGAGCTCCGACTGAGAAACGATCTATTAAGACCTAGTGCAACTCGCTAGCAGCAACTTCTAACAGATTTGGCTGGCCCAAAGAATCCTGAGTGTACCGAGCATTGAATTTCAATACCCCCTTTACAGCCCGATACTGTTTAGCACTGACCCATAAAGGCTGCGAGCTGATGAACCAGAGAACATTTTCGCTACACGGAGGGGTTGTCAGCGAGCCATTGTAGGTATAGACGCCATAGCTGTTGAAGCTTTGAACTATTCCAGTGAAGTCAAGAGAACCAGTTTCGGTATATGTGCCGGGGGTCGCAATTTCGCTCAAAGAAGAGAAGACGGAGCTCAAGAGAGGAGTGGTATCGCCGTTTGTAGAGAGCTCGATCAAGAAGGCGACAACTGCATTTTGGCCGTCTACTTTTCATCAGTTCTTGATACTAGTATAGATTGCATAGTAGTGACTGGTAGGAGAAGCGAACCTTCGGACCCGAAAACGAAATGAGCCTCCATCGGATAGTATTCCTCATTGATCCGGTGTTCACTAGGGGTGTGGAAATGAAATTGTGCAAGGGTGTAGGTGGTGCCATTTGCGACCAATGATCCATTAGTGATGACCACTTCAACGGTGGTTCCCAGGTTCTCAAATTCTGCCGAGGGGACATTGGTGATGTTTAGATTCACGGTTCCAGGAGAGGTATAATCAATCGAATCCGTGACGATATCGATGGGCGATTGATGTGATCCCTCTGCACATGCAGAATTGGCTGTTGGATCTAATCCATACCAGTTCAGAGGACCTCCGAGAGCCGTGTAATTGTAGGAGTTGATTGGGACAGTGCCATGGGATTCGCGAGTGTTGATCGAACCTAATACCAAAGGCACGGAAAAGCAAATGATCGAGAGGAACTTCATGGTGAATAACCCCAGAGGCTCATAGAGGTTGTGACTATACATAAGTCTCAGTGGATGTATGATAAAAAAATTTTTTAAAACTCGAAGCGAGATGTGATTGGGAGCAATTCATCGTTACTTATATGGGTATTCATATAGAGTCGGTCTATTTGGTCTGATTGTGAGAATTCACTACAGGGATCGAGACCCAACTTGCTATGACTATATCATCAATCTTTACATAGTTCCTATTCCAGTCAATCCTGGTGATCCATACCTTTGAAAGAGCAAAGAAGTTCTAAGGCTTGAAACTAGTTGCACAACGTCCGCTAGTTTCATTCCAGACCGACCTGGTGTGGAATGACAGCGCCTGCCCCGGCATCAACTGGATTTCGGGTGCCACAAGATAGCTCATGCTGCATCAAGAAATTGCTTACTGCTTACTCCGTACATTCGTAGTCAATCAAGAATTGAGTTGCGCCACGCATGTCTATGAGCAATGTTATAATGGGTCTCGACTCCGAAGGACCGAGATAGCGGCTACCCGTAAAGAGCGAACGAACCTGAAAATGTCGAATCTATATCGTGTATATCCTGAATCCGACGTCATAAGAAGGATCCTAGGATTTCTTTTAAGCTTTATATGATAAATTCATGTTGCAGATACGGGCTTATTGATAGTCCATTTTTATTATATTTTTCCTCTGGTAGTGTGTCAACGTGGCTAGTCATCAGATCGTCGTCCTCGGATTACTATATTGAGTATCATATTTGTAAAAAATATTGGAAAGAGCCACTCTATGAGGTAACCGCGCATCTTATCTGGTGCTACCAAGAAATTCGAAAAGAAATGATCGAAAATTTGTCCGAGTTTCCGTCTTGATGATACGATTTTCCCTGGGCAGCTGCCTACCATTTCTAGATTTGAACCCAACCTCTGAAAAAATCAAGGCATCGGGTCAGCGGGATTTCTAGTATGAAGCCACACGATAAACCATGTTTGTGATGTCTGGGATATATTGCTGTCCCGTCGTTCTGTTATAGAAGCTGAATGATTATAGAAGCGCATAGAAGAATCCGAGCCATCGGACTTTCATTCCTACGAGAGCGCCTTGGTAGCCGTGGAGAGAATCTTCCACGCAGAATTAGTCATTCAATGGTGATAGCCTCCAACGCAGAGAGTAGTATTCAGTTAGCAACTCGTTACGCTGTTATACGCACTTCCTAGGTAGGTAAGGGATGAAGATACCCCATGCCATTGAATAGCGCTTTCGTGTCGAAGGTAACGGGGCGCGAAATCGTGGGATCGAATTTCAACACTGACCATATCAATATATATACCGAGTAAAAGTATTCCTTACTTCTGAAATGAGAGATTGATAAGTCGTAGCTGGGCAGGATTATGCTTCCCAAGAAAAAATCCACACCCCTACATTACCCAAATAGAAAGCAAATCAAACAATAATTCTGAGTATCCCACGTAGATTCAACATGTACAGAGAATACATTGTTCACATGGACTTTGTGTAGAAATTACCACCAAGCGAAGTGGTTATGGGCATCAAAAGTGTGCTTATAAATTGACCGGGAACTTTTAATACACATAGACCAAGGTGTATAAATAGTCTCCAAAGCTCCAAATACTTTAGAAATAGTAGCGATAAGCTACAATTTGATTCCACAGACACCCCTGTACGTATTTATATACGTAATTAATATTCTTTCCTATAGCCTATAACATGCAGCATACTACACCTACGAAAACCCTATAAAATATGTAAATGCGCGAGGGAGCAGCACTTAGTAATTTCTAAGGGGGGGTGGATGTATTGTATTCCTAACTCTTGAATTGATGCATTTGTAGGCGATGATGTACTTTGTATCAAGCTTGTATTCATCCAGTTTTCCGACCTACAGGGGATATGCATCTGCGAACATACCTCGATGTACTTCATGGATAACCGACACAAAAAAGCACCTTGATCTATATTAATCTTTTTTTGTTTATTAATGATCAACCTMCCTAGCCGATAACCGGCTACAATCAGAAAGCTCATGAATCAAGAACGAGTAACTCTCAGATGTTGATTTATAATACACATCATTTAAAAGCGGGGACAGGGAAAGCTTCTGTGGCAATTCGATGTCGACATCGCGATATAGCGTCTTTTCTTCGATCTATATAAGAGTCAAAGCATCCTTGTTTACTTTTCATTTTATCGATTCAACTCAGTATCTACTTCATACTCCTCTTACCTGGCTGTTGGCCTATTTGCTGTGAGCGTTATACGAAGGTGGTGGGGCTTTAAATCGTCGCAAATCTTAGTTCGGACTACTTTCCGAACTTCACTATCTCCCACAGTCAACCCCTCCTAGATCAGTTGAGGCGTCAAAATGGGCTCAATCAACGCATCCGACGTCAAAGTCGTCAAAGCCGATGGCCTGACATATTTCACTCCGGCCAACAATGCCGGCGTCGCTATCACTGAAGATATCAACTCAGTCCCCACGCTCTTCCGCCCTCTCAAAATCCGCGACGTGACTCTCAAACACCGCATTGTCGTCTCACCGATGTGCATGTACAGCGCTGAACCAGACCCAAAATCGCCTGCGTTTGGTGCTCTGACGGACTACCACATTGCGCACTTGGGCCACCTTGCGCTCAAAGGTGCTTCGCTAATCATTATTGAAGCGCAGGCCGTACAGCCTAATGGACGTATCTCACCGAATGATGCGGGGCTGTGGGATCATGATACAAACTCTGCGCAATTCGTCGGTCTCAAGCGTTTGGTCGATTTTGCGCATGCGCAGGGCGCAAAAGTTGCAGTGCAATTGGCGCATGCGGGACGGAAAGCGAGCGTATCGCCGCCTTGGGTAGCTGCTGAGCAAGGGGTGCGCAGTTTGAGGGCAGAGAGTTCGCAGTTTGGATGGCCTGAGAACGTCGTTGCGCCAACTGGTGGTCCGGATATGGTTTGGTCTGGTGGTGGTGCGGAGGATAAGCAGTACCATGTTCCGCGAACACTGTCGACTGATGAGGTCAAGGATGTTGTAAAAGCCTTTGCTGCGTCCGCGGCAACAGCAGTGAAAGCAGGTGTTGATGTCGTTGAGATTCATGGAGCGCACGGTTATCTGGTTCATCAATTCTTAAGCCCAGTTACCAATAAGCGAACCGACCAGTATGGTGGATCGTTCGAGAACCGAACCCGCATAGTCCGAGAAATCGCATCAGCCATTCGCGAAGCTGTCCCATCTGGTGTCCCACTCTTTTTGCGAGTCAGTGCGACAGAATGGCTCSAGGGCACCGATGTTGCGAAGGAGTCTGGCAGTTGGGATCCCGAATCCACAATCAAACTGGCCAAAGAACTTCCTAGCCTCGGTGTGGATCTAATCGATGTCAGTTCTGGCGCAAATCATAAGGATCAAAAGATTGACCCACACACATCGTATCAGATCGACCTTGCCGCTCGTGTACGCAAGGAACTACACGAGTCAGGGGTTCACAATCTCCTTGTCGGTGCAGTGGGTTTGGTCACTACATCCTCTCAAGCTAAGGATATCGTTGAAGGCGCCGATTCCTACCCGGGTATCATCAAGGATGAAGCGCAGGCTGCAGAGTCTCTTGTCAGCGGCTCGGAACCAAAGGCAGATGCTGTTTTTGTCGCCCGTCAGTTTTTGCGCGATCCGGCTTGGGTGCTTAATGTTGCCAAAGAGCTCGGTGTAAAGGTATCTGTGCCGCATCAATTTCATCGTGCCTTGTGAGCGAACGTTTACCTTACATGGGTTGGGTCTTTAAAGTCGGTATTTCAGGCGTGTAGTTGCTTCTTCCGAGCTCAATCAGATCAGATAGACTAGATTCAATGATCGAATCGTTGAGAATTACTTAGTATCTGGCAATATGTAATTAAAGACTCTCCTAATGTTGGAGCATACGTCAGACTTATAGCTGTTTAGACCATCCAGAGATGAGTTCGACAAAGAAGAGAAGACAATTGACTATAGGAAAGGGATTATTAAGATGAATGAAAATATGGAAATGAATCTATTTCATGGAAATGTCTAGTAATACTATGTTACGTGAGTTTACTGGTAGAAGAATGAGTGCGTAATCAAAGTAACGATTGTGGATATCTATAAAGTATTCTATAAAGTCTTCCAGACATATGATATGATCTGGATAAGAAAAGAAAAAAAAAGTACACATGATATGAACTTAGTCCAGTCACACCACCTGTGGTGTGTTCCAGACAATAGTAAAGTACATAGTACTTCTAAGAAAGAAAAACCAGAGCCAAACTCCAATGCAAGGAAAGCCTCATGCCATCAAGGCATCTTTGAATTCCGTAAAATATCATAAAGCCATATCATATAGTCACTGACTTATGAGGAGGAGACAGGGCCGGTGGTCTGACCTGGGGCATTGGTATCGAAGTTGTAGAGGGTTTCATCGACAATCTCCCAGGTGATTTCGGCATGACCATCAGCGCAGGCACTGCCACCGGTGATCTTATCGAGAACAGACAAGCTGAAGTCAAGACCGGGAGCACCCTGAGCATTCCAGGTACTGGCATCGGGGGAGCCCTCTGCGCAGCGCTCGCAACCGTCACCGATGAAGAGAGGAAGGTCAGAAGCCTGACCATTGACGGAGACGACGACCTTCTTTCCACAGTAGAGAGAAGGGTCAGAGCGAAGCTGAGAGTTGTTCATGGCGACGATGTAGTTGGAGTTGATGTCGTCAAGGGTCAATGCAGTCTCCTGGTTGCACATGACGGGACCCAGGTTCTGGTACTGGAAGGATGTGCCGCAGGCGTCGACTTGCTCGACATCGTAGTAGTAGGTACCGAAGCCAGCACCGCTGAA
The DNA here is from genome assembly GCF_001896365.1 of Talaromyces amestolkiae. NCBI lineage: Eukaryota > Fungi > Ascomycota > Eurotiomycetes > Eurotiales > Trichocomaceae > Talaromyces > Talaromyces amestolkiae. The sequence goes on along the minus strand of NW_024468067.1, from coordinate 43,589 downwards.
GATGGACTGGTCAGCGAGCGCACCAGCGAAGAGACCGGCGGCGGCAGCGATGAATTGAGCCTTCATTTTGTTTGTTTTGGTGATGAAAGAAAGAAAGACAAAAGATGTCAAGTACGTTTTGTAGTTGGTAAGGAAAGACGTGGAATTTCTTCCGAAAGAATGAAACTGCAAAAGATTGACTTTTGAAAAGAGAAGGACTGTCAAGAGAGAATGACTTGAGTTGATGATCGAGAAGAAGAATCGACTTGATGCATGATTTCGAGGCCCCTTTTATATTCAAATCCTGCCCTCATCTTACTCAGCACCTGAATCCAGTTCCATGGTTACTCGCTTGTTCCTCGCCTCGTGAAATGCCTCATAGAATCTTCGCCCCTGAAGAAAGATTTGGAACTTCAGGGCTTTGTCTCTGACATCCAATGGAGGCGTGGGGAATGACGGGGTGGCGATCCTCCACGAGGTTTTCGCTCAGGTCCCCGGTCTCCACACACCCTTCTTTTCTTTGGAATAGCGGTGGTTATGCCATTTCCGGCGATTTGGGATAAATTCTAGAATGTTGGAGTATCAGGGGGAGCGTGCCTTTTACCCGGTCCAGTGATTCGGCACCCGACATTCTGGTTCACTGATCTCACAATGACTGAACAAAGCCATACCCTGTGTTTTGATGCGGATTAGCTCGCGTAAAAGCTCTTCTATACATCTCAACATTTGCTGCGAGATGTCTTGGCTCATGAGTAATGGATAATACAGCCGCTTATGCATAAAGCAAAAAGTGGGCGAACACGTGGAGACGAGGCGTTCAACACACAAATTCCGATTGGCATTAAATTTGTTCAGCACTGACTAGACCATTCACGAAGAAAGAGAGGTATGTGCACGACTCCTGATACCCACGACGAATGGGAATGCTCGAAATCCAGGAGCCCGAGAGCATGCTAGCGACTGCTTGCCACCAACAGCGTGACGTACCAGCTTTGGATGGTGTTTGTCGACCCAGGTGAAAGAGACGAACGATGAGGAAACAAAGATAACCGATAACCGATGACAATTGCCGGAGGAGGTCGCTCCACGAATGTCAGAAGTCTGGGTCGCGGCACCAAGTCTTGTATTTGTATTCAAATCCATTGGTTCTTTAATGTTGGTATAAGCTTACATCATGTACCAAATTTCCCAATTAGATGACCAAGCATAGAAAGAAGATGCAAGAAAAAGAAGGACGGATAAGGTTTTTTGACTAGCGGGGACTAATGCAACGGCTCAACCAGACATTGGTGGATCCATTTCAAGTGTAAGCCACAAGCTCATAACATTGGTCAGTCAAGCTTGCATTAGACCCACGAGGCTTATAAGCTGGCTGTTCATTGGGTAATTCTGATTAGACTTTCTGATTGATTGCTTGGCAGCAGCCTTGGCCTCTACCGGAGTCTTTGCCGAGTGTATGCTTCCTGAGGCAGCGGCTGGAATACATTTCTGCCGCCATTCCGAAAAAGGAGCTGCTTATGGTGAGATGGCCGAGACATCGTATGTTAAAACTCGCCATCTATCTGAAAATTTGTACGCAAACTTTTCATGAGGATTTTTCATGCTTTTCATGTTTTCTTTTTACAAATCACAGAATCAAAAAACGTCATATCGCCGTAAATTTCTGATACCATAAGCGGGTCGCCACAAGATTCGTACTCTACCTCGAAGACATTCTCATTCGGCGAGAGCCAGTAAATAGCCATGCGAAGATTAGTACTTCCTATATCGGATTAGTGCAATTGTTGTGAACCGGATGACCGACAAACTGGTACCTATTTTTGAGTAGCCATTGCACCCTTGTTCATCTTCTGTTCTATTGCCACCAAATCAAATATCCTGCCGGGCTTGTGACTTGATAGGACTATAGAAAGTAAAAGAATCTCGAAAATATCCGTATCCCGGCCACCGTCTCTTCTTTCAGGTAGTGGTAGATTCCTGCATAGAATTCAACATGCATCGCTGTCGATATCAACTCTAAAAATTAAATTTTGACTTTACAGTCTTGCTGTAATATCATTAAAGCGTCTTCGTGATCTATCTTGATTTTCCATCACACTACCACGTCGAACCACAAAATTTCATTAGATATGTACAGTGATCACAAATTACATATACTCTCACATATCATAAGCCACATTCCAAGGCCAAAGATATAAATCAACGTTGAATGAGATGTCGAATTACCAAGTCATGCAAGACTTTCCAAAGTCAGAAGTATGTCTGCAAGTGTAGTACCAAGAACGCAGCCAGTATCGTACGTAGATGGGGCTATAGGTTGTGGGCCGGTTTGATTATTGTACCCCAGCTGTAGTAGAGTAGTTGCGAGTGGGTTATATTGTGGAAATCCGTATCTAAAAGTAATATGTCAGCTTCCGGACCTTATATTCACACAAAGAAAAGTGACTTACGTCTCCAAGCCATTTTCCGGATCTACAGCAAACGCTACCCATGCTTTCCTCATATAATCCGCAATTTCAGTCTCCTGCTCTGTTCGAGGGACAAATTTCTCAAGATCACCATCCGTATTGAAAATAAGAATAGCTTCACTTCCATGCCAAGCTCCAGAGTCCGGAGAATCCGTCAGTCGCAAATTGGGGAACTCTCCAAAAAATCTATATCGCCATGTTGGAACGTTGTTGCTTACAGAAGCCTCGGCTCGGTAAGCAGTAGGACATGTATATATGACAAAGTTGAGATAGTCCCATTGGGCTTCTGTGAAAGTCACATTCTCGGCATCGAATATTGGACGGAATAAGCCTATTTCGTAGTTGTTGCTTCCTAGAAACAGTGGCCGTTTGATAAAATTTCCTGCCGCTGACCGGGCGGCATAGTCGCTGAAGACGACAATGTTGTCGACGGTTGGGCCAAATAGGCCTATTACGCTCGCGATGCCTGTACTGATTGGGATGGCGTCTTGGATATCCTGCCAGTCCTTGGATCGCATGCAAGTGAGTAACGCATCGGGATCTGAACTTGCATCTCCACATCCAAGGGTGGCAGTAATATTGTACCATCTCGAAGCTGAAGTAGCTTCATCAGTCTGAGCTCCCGGTGAATATACTGTGCCAGACTCGGAAATGAAGCCAGCCACGATTGGATCAGATGTCCACGCATAGGTGTAGAAGTCGACTGATTCTCCCCCCGCAGACTGCCCGAAGATTGTGATGCGATCGGGGTCTCCGCCAAAGGCTGCAATGTTATCACGGACCCACTCTATTGCAAGACGCTGATCGAGGAGCCCGAGATTATTTCTGATATTTGGATCTCCTGGGAAGCCGAAAATATTAAGTCGGTAGCTTAGACATCTATGTCAGCTTCTCCCCATGGGGTATTGTGTCAACGAATACTCACTTTGCAGAGACGATGATCACATCTTCAAGATCGACGATATATTTGCCATTATAAGCTGTGTTATTGGTAGTACCAGTATTAAAACCGCCTCCATAAATCCAAAACAAAACCGGCTTCAGTGTTGTATTAACAGACGGCTTGGTCCATACATTCAGAGTCAAACAATCCTCGCTATATTGGACGCTGGGCTGTTCCAATAGGTTTTCCAATATAGGTATTGCCTGCGGCGTGAGACTGAACTCTCTCGACCGAGTTTCTAGCTCCTCTCTGGATGCGAATGTTGCATTCGCTGGACAACTATAGCCCTGTCTGAATATAAGTCCCTGACGACAGAAGATCTGGGTGCAATATTGCATATACTCACAAAACTTGTAGCATCTATAACACCGGTGCCATGGAATCGCTCAGGAGGTGCCCATCGTAATTCGTTGACTGGGGGTTGAGCCTGCGGCAAATTAACTTTAACCGTCTTATGTTTTGTCGGATTTGTTTCAGACTGACGTAGGGTATACCCAAATACTCTTGAACCTGATTCGTTGTTCCTGATGCGAGTTTCCCTTGCACCAGTCCTGATGATGTGTGTATGACGGATAGAGCTTTTGTTTGTTGGCTTATAGACAACCCAACCCCGAGCAGGAAGGGTAGAAAGCCTGTTCTGGAAAACATGTGACTGGCTTAGTGTGCGCAGAAAGGACTTATATTCAGCCTGCAAAATCTGAATATGTAACTGCAGAATATGTCGTTGTAATACATCCCGATCGAGGAAATAAATTTATTGAGTTCGGTGGTTCTGAGCTGAAGTACCATTTCGCTCATGACTCCACCAGCAATGGACATGATCAAGACTGGGAGCTTACAAAAGCGCTAATGCACTCGAATGCATGCATAGCCAGATGTTCCTCACTAGGCACTGACAACTGGCGGGGGGTTTGGGTGGGCTATCTCACTTAACTACGAGCCGTCCTCCAAAGTGGTGTCTCATGCTACGTACCCGGATGGGAAGTTCGTACTTTTCAAGAGCTATGTGACGATACCCTACATGGAAACACTGTACAGACTGCTTTTCTATATGGGACTGATCTATAATACCACGTCTCTTATCCCCGAACCTATCAGGTTCAAGTCCCGATGGATCCTCAGTAAGTCTAGAATCAAGCTAAAACGACCCTGGATCATGAGATCGCGTACTCTGACGCAATAGCATCGCACTAACTTGTCTATTTTTGTGGATCATTCTCGATTAAAGGCTCTAAAAAGAGCATAGTAGTTACTACTCATATACCCCGCATCTTCTAGCAGTTCGGGCTGTCAAATGACTCGTCATTTGTAGATCTTGAGACCCCTAGAACATATATAGATCAAGGTGCAGAAAAGCATTTACCACGCGATTTATCAGCGATACCATGATTCACTAGGAGCATGAAAAGTCTGTCAGTATGCTTATTATTCCTTCTCGAGTCACGAAGTTACGGTGAAAATAGCGAAGGTAGTATACCGCTAGATTGGGGCGTGCAAGAAGCAAGGGAGATCGCCGTAGTTAGATCGGCGATGCATCGTGGAGTTGGCGAACTATAAGTCTCCACATCCATGCTAAGTGCATTAATGCCAGCAAGCAAAGTCTCCCCGATCAAACATGATTTGTTCGAAACTAGTATGATTTGTGATACTACAGACCGCTTGCATCTGTATCATCTGTTGTGCAGGAGACGCTTCGGGAATGTGTCAGTGATAAACATTGCCGTTTCCGTACTTCAACAAATATCCGGAAGTGGCCAGCATGAATTCGAACCGACCGAAATCCAGTAGTACTATTTTTACGTATCTATCAATTTTGAGTACGACTTGAGACTATGATACAACTTGACTATAGTATTTTCTGAATATAATGATACGTGTGATGCTCCGACCAATGGAGATTCGTCGCTTACAAGCGAAAATCACCTCGAGTGCATTGGTTTGTGAACTGGTAATTCTAGGCGTCCACTGTGGATATTCTTTTTTTTTATTGGGAATTTGACTGGTCATTTTTGTATTGTGAGGAAAAAAAACAATATCTTGTTTTCCTGCCTCATCCATCACTTACCCGGGTAATAAAATTGCTCTTGTAATTTTTTTGGCCGGTATGAGATACTAGCTTTTATTCTAAAGATTTACTAGCAAATAGGATTCGCTACCCAGTATTGGGCTTCCTATATTGAATTTCTTACAAATAGTGCTTTAGTATTAGTCTTCTCACTGATAGTATTTAGTACCGACTACAGTGACTAGCATAGAGCACCCAATCTTCTATGATGACAGACGCTAGCGGCGTTAATGGTGAGATGCCTACCAGCCATGTAGTCACCTTGGATATGAATATTTTGATTAAGAAACAATGTCGCTTTACGTGATACGTTAGTGCCTTACCGTCTGAATACCTGTATTCTCATTCATCGTGCAACTCAACCAGTATGCATTCGGAAGAAGCGGGCGTCTGGTATAGGTGAATTGGATGACATCCGTGTCCCCGTCCTGTGCTGTTTGAATCGCCATGCCTCACAAAGACTAAGGCGTTTCATAACGCCGCTTTCTTTGGGGTTCCCGTACCATATATAGGCAAATACGTGAATGGCTGGCTTCGCCAATAGTAGCTCAGCCAGAGGTGTAACCGAACAGGCGGAAATTGCTGAAGCTTGTGATATTGCGAGGAGAGTTGCTGTAGTTTCTGCAGGGTTGGCTTAATACAACGCAAAAGTATTAAGTATGAGCCTGTACTACAGGACGTACTTGTTTTGAGAAATCCTGCGGGGCGGTTTCTTAATTTGTATCACAGTAGACTTCCTTATACCCTGTAATGTCCGAATGAGAATGATGTGCCGGGCCGGGGTGAAGTGGGACGGCGGGACGAACACTCACTATTGTGTACTTCCTAGGAGGTAGTGTTGCCGATTGAAAAACGAATATGTAGAGCATGTAAGCGGTATATTCGAATGGAAGACAATTGAGACAGCTAAACGGATCCCTCGAATTCTCTGGAAACGAAGGCGATGGCTGAGAAAGACTCTCTCGCAGTCGACTTTGACAAGACAGGCCCCGAAACCAGCTGCGTTGAACAAGCAGATGAAGAGCCCGAATTCCACGTGCGGACCTGGATTGCACTGATTGCTATGTTTTTTTTTTTTTGAACATGGTGCAGGKGTTTGCCCTACAAGGCCCGCCGGCTTCGGTGTGTTGTCCAGTTGACGATGAATCCAAGATGGTAGACTAACAGAGGGCAACTAAGTTACATAGCCAAAGATTTAAGCGACAGCAAGCGGGAGACTTGGATTCCGAATGCGCTTTCCCTCGTGCAGGCAGTTCTAGCACTGGTCATTGCGTCAGCGTCAGATGCATTCCAGTTCAGTAAAACGATTATGGTCGGTTGCTCGACGGTATCCTTCATAGGAGCAGCAACAGCACCGGGTTCAACCAGTATTTACAGGGTTATTGTGGCTCAAGTACTGATCGGTTTTGGTTTCGCGACTGTTCCGTTGGCATACACGGTTCCTAGTGAGATCTTGCCCAAAAAATGGCGACCAAGTATGTCTGAGAATATGAGAAAATGTAAACTACAGCAGCTGATTTCGTCAATTCTAGTGGCACAAACCTGCATGAATGTAGCTGCTGCTATTGGAGTCACCACCGGACCACTCATTATCGGTGCGTTGACGAAACAAAATGCGCATACTGGCTGGCAATATTTCTTTGCTAGTGGTACCTTGAATGTCCCTTCTGCCATTCATCTATACCAAATGGCTACAGTGGATACAGATGGGCCTATGGGGTCTCACTTCAGTCTGCCTAATTATTGGTTACCGTCCGCCAAAAAGAAACACCAGCCTAGGTCATCTTTCGCTTCTCCAGAAGTGGAGGGGATATTGGATCTCCCTGGTGCTGCACTGCTCACCACTGGCCTGACACTATTCCTCGTGGGACTGAATCTAGGAGGAGGTCTCTATGCATGGACCGCCGCTCCGGTTCTCGCGACGCTGGTATTAGGATTGATCGTGCTTGTGCTATTCGGTCTCTACGAATGGAAGGGAACGCAGACTGGTATTCTCAATCATGATCTATTCCGGGGAGGAAAGCAAAGGGGACGGACATTTAACCTTTGTGTGGCACTCATATTTATTGAAGGCATTCTACTATTTGCCTATATTCTATTCTATCCCATTATGTAAGGGTTTAAATGCTTCAAGTTTATCAAGTCGAGGAGAAATGCTGATCAAGCCCCAATAGGACTTCCTTTTTGTTCGAAACAGACCCCTTTCTCCAAACAGCAAGAGATGTACCCATTTTGGTTGCCTGTGCATTCAGTACCGTTCCCTATGGCTACGCGAGCACAAAGTTAAGGACGATTCGATTACCGCTATTTGTCGGATTCCTGATCTTCACCTGTGGAATGATCGGGTTAGCCACGATTGAGCCCTCTGATAATGTCTCCGCGATCATTTTTGCTGGGCTCGCTGGCATCGGATTTGGTGCACCGCTCATTCTCATCATCGCTGGCGTTCAGTTGTCCACGCCCCACGAATTGATTGCCACAGCCACAGCGGCGACCACAAGTGCACGAGCAGTGTCTGCCACTGTTTTCACAGCCATCTATTCCGCTGCCCTGAATAGCTGTCTAGCAAACTATATCCCAAGTTATATAGCCAAGGCAGCGATAGATACAGGGTTACCGAGTACATCTGTGGGGCCATTCATCGAAGCCCTATCGAACAATGCCAACAGTACAGTGCTCGAAAGCATCCCCGGGCTGACAACGTCTATTATAGACGCTGGTTCCGCTGCCTTGAAGCAAGCACACGCAGATGGCATGCGTGTCGTTTTCATCATCGCGGCCCCATTTGGTACGCTCGCACTTGTCATTTGTTTCTTCTTAGGAGATTTGACCAAGACCATGAACTATCACATAGATGCGCCAGTGAAAGAGCTTGACTTTAAGAATCATCATGGCACGGCTTCGTGAAAAGCTTTACAAGAATTAGGAATAGCGGTCTTCAGCAGATTGCTGAGTGGTGAAATAATTCCTGTTTTACTCTTTAGCATCCTGCGTAAACTTGTCAACCCGATACATATTTGTGTGAAACCTAAGCTGGGCTAGATACCTGGGCGGACAGTTACATTCAATACGATTATAGGCCATTATTGATTACTTATTTTGATACCTGGGATATTTGAGTGCTCTCAAAGACCAATAATACCAGTCTTGAATAACGCTTATTATGGTGTCTCCTTTGTCTCCTAGTCAGGGACTCAGGATCAGACGTGTTGCACGAAGCCTTCATCTTGAGGCTTTTCCCGGCCAGGATGGGCATCAAAATTGCATATCTAACCTTCATCTTCCTACCACCAGCCCTCACTACAATCGACCCACGACCTCATATTATTAAACAACAAGAATCCTCATGCTCCGATCTTGATCATTGATTAGCCAAAAATCTTCCAAGTTTTCCATCGACGCTGAAATAAGAAGAGTTTTTACAATTGAAAGTTGAACATGACTCAACGAAGACCGTAGAAGTCCATATTTGTAGGGTTGTATACGGAGATCCTAAATATATGATTGACAACATGGGATCGAAGGCATGATCGCAACACTGATTTTCACCGATACCTCGTTCCTTGAATTTTACTCCCTTCAAGATTCACATGACCTATTCCATCAAGCCATTAGCCTAATTATCATCAAATTCATTTCGCCAAGTGATTGGGAGGGATCCATTATGGCGAAGACTGCTAATAAATTCGAAACGAGCCAGATACGGGTTGGTTATGGCTGTGATATTATCGCCAATTTCGAGGAAGTTGAATCCATTGCCGCTGGTATATTGAGGCCAAACGGGGAGGCCAGCGCTGACATTATTAGGATTCCCGATTTTCGCAAAATTTGTCCAATATTCCATCATCGTTCGCGACAACGTGAAATCCGTAGCTGAGGGTCCTGGAGTTTGACCGAAAATTGGGTTGGGGCCTAGGTTGCCAAATACAAAGTTTACTTCTGCAGTATGCGCTGCTACTGGTGAATATGATGAGGTGTATGTAAAATAATAAGCGTAGACTGTCTGATGATTGACCGAGGCTTGCCGATCAAGAGCCTCGAAAGTTTGCTCACGGATGATTAGGTCGCCATCAAGATCCAGAGCGGATTGCGTGGCCTGCGCCTCTGTAGCACCGTCATAGAAGTTCAGGAACTCGACCGTTTGAGGTCCAAAAAGTACTTGGGCTGATTGCCTGAATTGAGCAGTGGTGTTGTGAGGTATTGCTCTTGAAAGAAATAGATACTCTTCATCTGCGTTGAATCCAGCCAGGACCGACACCTTCTGCGCGCTCCCACGATTGAATGCCTCGGCAGGGACTGCGGGTACAACATAATTATCGATATTTGGGGCGAATGCTGTGATTGCCGGGTCTGTACTGCTATTCCAAAGTGCGGCATTATTGATCGTCTCCGCGCTGAGGGCGCGTAGATCCGAGACAGTAGAAACACCTAACTTTTGCATGAGAGCCGAACCCTTGGTCCTTGTCTGAGTGAAGTTCTGGATCGAACCGTGCTCGCTATCCCAATATGCACCACTCTCCATGATGGCCTTGTTGAAAAGGCTATCGGATAATGGAGACGAGAGCAGTAATCCCACTGAATGTGCGCCTGCAGACTCTCCGAACACGGTCACATTGTCAGGATCACCCCCAAACGCGGCAATATTCTTTTTAACCCATCTAAGCGCTGCAAGTTGGTCTTGTATTCCGAAATTCCCAGAATTTGCTCCTCCTGGAACATCTAGTTCACTCAATCCTAAGAAACCTAGCACCCCGAGCCTATAGTTAAAGCTCACTAGGACAACTCCTTGCTGAGCAAGATTCGCGCCGTTGTAATTTGGTTGGTTTGATGCACCAAATTGAAATCCTCCGCCGTAAATCCAGACCATTACTGGCCTCTTCTCCGCGGTGTCCTGGGCTCCTGTCCATACGTTCACAGTCAAACAATCTTCACTAATGGGCCCAAATGCAGGAGCTGCAATCTCCGATTGGTAACAGCCTGGTCCAAACTCGGTGGCGTTGTATGGGTTGGGGCTTAAAGCATTGACAGGCTGCGGTGGTGCCCAGCGTAAGCTGCCCACGGGTGGTTCGGCAAAGGGTATACCCAGAAAACTGAGGATGGACGTTTTGTTGTTACGGGGCAGACCCTGAACCGTTCCGGCGCCGTTTGGAAGTGTAACTGTAGATCCCAGTAAAGCACCGTGGGCGAGAGGCCAAAAAGCCCCGCTAACAAGTAGGAACTGTGCCAATTTCATGGTGCTCTTGGGCAGAATTGCTTGTAGATTTATAGGGTTTTCGGGAATCGGGTGAAATGACCATGGATTAGATGATAAATAGGATATCTATGGACGAAAGACGACCTATTTATATCGCACCTACTTGAACTTGCTGCGCTATCTGAGTCTATTAGAATCTTCTATCAACCCCGCAAAACACTGAAGAGGTCACGCTATCTTTGAAACCAAAGAGTGCGCTCTAACGGCGTGCAAACATGAATCTATACAACGTTTGTCCTAGCTACCGCTTCGCCCCACGTCCCGCGAGTGGCTGGCGAACCCCTGAATGTTGCGAAATAACTCGGCGTACTCAATGTGCAATATAGAACGAACTGAGTGCCAACCGCTGATCTTCGATGGGATTTCATCAACATTCTCTGCTAACTTAGCGGTTCACTGACCTTAACCATCACTATGGGCACGCAATGTAGTGATCAATCTGAGTACGACAGAAAAAAGTGCCCAGCGGAGCATATCAGTATGTTCGTCAATCACTAATTTGAACTGGAAACGAAAATCAGAAAGCTGTTGCCCAAGTTTACTAATCCTTGCTGCTTGTTAGAAGTGATTTTGTGAATGTCGTGATTTGGAGCTCTTTTCCTTCTGAGCCTGTTGTGGTGGGACGATTCTCTTAGAACATGTCCTACGTAGTAGATCGTTTATAAGACCATATATGAAATGAAATCCGTTGAGAGGATGTACTAGACGAGAAACAGTAGGCACGGCTACACCTAGGTAAGGCCATGGGCACAGACTGATAGCGGGACAGCGGGACGGTAGGACGGCGAGGAAATGAAACATCTTTCAAGTTGGTAGTAGTAGCTATGATGCTTTGGAGTAGTCCACTAGATATTGGGAAGAGATAGATGAAACAGGGTCCTCTGCATGATGACTCTCCCGTTTTATGTTCCAGTCGCTTTTAAGCAAACACAGCGAATACCTCAAGATATAACATTTTGAGATTTGACAGTGGGTTGCAGATTCTTCTGAGTCTGGCTCAATGATCTCGGAACAGCAACCTCAATTATGTGACCGAGATTATAAAAATCCTTTCGCCGGATCAGAACGTCGCCATGTTGTTCTCCGACTCTTCGAGCATCTCTCTCACCGGCACCTTCGCGTTGAACTTTGCAATAATTTCGTTTTTTATCTCCAACTTTGCTTAGAATGCCCCCCCTTTGGACAAAGAGTGATTGGTGTTGCGTCCTTCGCAAAGAAATTTATATAGTCGTCGTCTGAGTCGCTTGCTTTTTCTTGCCGGTCGAAGTTGCTTGTGAGTTGCGTTCGGTGCCGGTCGAAAATGTCCTTGGGGCAGTTTCTATACTTCGGAAATCTTAGCAGATGCCTTGGACTTGTGTTTGATTGTTACATCAGTCTTGTCGGGCGTCTTGAGCAGATAATGTATGAGGTCAAATGGCGTTGAATCCGGGGCTTGCATTGTATGCCCCGGACGCGGTTCCAGTGCCCATTTGAATACTTGAGATCTGAAATCTGCCATTGTGAATCACAATGCCAGGAATCGAAAGGGCATGAAAGCTCGGGCTCCGATGCCCAATGTAATATTGGAAACTATGCACTATGATTGGCTAAAAAAGTATATTTGTGACTACATAATCCATGGAGTATTGTTCATCAGTTTCCATTCGGGGCAGAAAACTTGCCTGTCACACGCGTTTTGGCGTCTGTCTGCGATTTATGCCCACAACTCTATTAGAGAGCCTTTTTACTGGCTTATATATGTAAGGTTGGATGTCCTCGTATTAATTTATAAGGCCTCTTTACAATTACATACGCTTACTCGCAAACCGGAGTTTTCGCCTACGTGAGCTCGGCGGGGATTAATATGGAATCACGTATGTCTAATGATTTGCTCATGGTCAGTGCTTTAATTGCGCCGCAAAGTCATTTTTAGTCGTTTTCAGCCGCAGTAACGAGCCTATAGAAGGTCTTCTACGTACTACGTAGGAGGCCACTGGCTTGATGTCTCATTTCACGGCTTTGCCCTATTGGACCGATTCCTTCGGTTGCATGACAATACCACATTCCCCTCTCATAGTGGAGTCGAGCTCTCTCATCTGAAAGATAAGGATGGCGCTGTCCAGTAGAATACATCCAAAGATAGGAGTCAGAAGTGCAGCCAACATTCGTTACAGTGGAGCTGGAATAAGCGCTGTAAAAATACTAAACATCCACTTTGATACATGCTATTGGCGGTGAGTTCTCTGTGGCTACAGGGGTGGGCTGTTTTTTTTTGCTAGTACGTACATACGTCTGCACAAGGTAGTCAGTTGATAGTAGGTGCGTGTATTTCTTGGTTGACTGTTCGGACAAGGATGTTTAAATTTTCTCTCCTTGGATTAGCCAACATAAAAACAGGAAATGATTCGTGCACCCCAATCAATTCTCAGCGAGTCTTCCAAAACTCAATGTGATGTGCATGGCACCGAAGCGTTGTTGAGTATTATAGTGTTCTCCATTCATGAGAGGAACCACCTGCGATGGCTCTCATGTCGATTCATGCTTGGAGCATTGATACGCTTACCTCTCAAGAGACCGGGCATAGAATCGATCAACGAACACAGAAATTTTGGGAGTGATCATGGCGGCAACACGACAGGATTAGAATGGGCCCGCAATCCCTGCATGACTAGGTGAAGATCGTTTCTTTTCGGTTATGGAGTGTTGGTAGATATACAAAGATGGAATGTTGCATCAAGTTTTGACTGCGCCGCATACTATAATCTGCGCCGCTAAACCATACAAATAGAAGGCACCATGGCGTTTTCTGTGTAACGAGTACGTGCTCAACAGAGAGCCAAAATGAGTAGCCACACCCCCTTTGATGGCTCCCAAGAACTGGACAGGGTACGCCGGAGAAAATTCCAGAATCGCATGGCTCAACGCAAGCATCGTTTGTACACCCCCAGAATTAGGTTTTGAATATATCTAGTCTGACTTATCTTCAGGGGAAAGAATGAAGGCACAGCGACGAAACTCCTTTTGCGAAGGGCAAGTGGAAAATGGGATTACAGATAAAAGTGACGACAACACTCAGCAAAATGAGCTTGCATTCGGTACATTGGACCAAATTTTACGGGATTTGAGTCTACCAGGATCGTCAAAGGAATCTCAGGATCGTTCTTCAAGACAACAGATTGAGTCTCTTAGTGAGTGTTTAAAAATTGAATATTAGGATTTCATTTCTGACTAAGTCACAAGCATCTGTCTTCTCTCCTGGTCAAGAGAGTCAAGAAGGCCAGACACTTGATGACCAGGTAAGGCAGTGTTAAAACTGTGCGAGACCAGTTTTATAGTCCACACAAAGTACGCTGATATTCTCTCGCTGAGCAAGTTTACTATGTTGGACCGAGCCGAACGAGATGATAACTTTGAGATCGATGGCCAGTTTCTTAGTAGCCCTGATGAATTGTTACAGGGACATCAAGGATACGAATCCTACATGGACAATGGAATTAAAGTACACAAGTCATGAACTCGTACCACCACATTTGCAATTAGCTGATTACTAGGATTATCTTTCGAGCAGACGAATCAACAACGTGAAACCGCCGCTTTAGTACAAAGTCAAAGAGCTCGTATCTGTGACCAAGCAGATCGGCTTCTCGAAAAAGTCATATCTCTATACGACTTTGGTGTTTCCCTTGATATCCTCGCGGCCGATCCAAATCTTAGAATTCTTTTAGTGGAAGCTTCTAAGAATTTCAAAACTCAGAGATCAGTTGGATCACATGTTGCTGAATCAACTGACTTTGGGAACAACCGATGGGTCGTGTTTTAATATTCTAGTCTAGGACTGTTTCTTCCCATCATCCTTGCTCTTCATCTCATGTATATATCACTTTCAATGGGACAGGACAATAATTAATACATCAATATAGCATCTGCCTACTGGATTGACCTCACAATTCTGTATAAAGCTCCAATGAAAAGAAAGTCAAACTCGAAAATAAGAGAAGCTGAAGCGGGTGTAAAACTCCCGAAACAGGTAATGGGCATTTAATATTCTCACTACAATCCAGTCTCTCCCTTACAAAATCGAGGAATGTCCATCTTCTGGAAATATCTGGGGATCACTACCTCAGATACAGTCTAGCTGTGCAAGCAGAATGAAGAGCATCAAGAGTAAAACACAAACAGCAAAGAAACCAGCTCCCCAAAATATACACCATGACTGATAATCCCTACGATCATACCATAGCTCACGGATTGTGCTTGGCTGGCGCGAATCCAGATACATCTTTAGCCGGCGAAGTCGAGGCGCAAAATAGGGGAACCGCACAAAGGACTCCATATCGGTAAAGCTGTTTTCCATTATGGAAACAATCATGAATCTGAGATCCTCTGGATAATTTGGTGTGAGGTCTGAGACTTGTTGCATTGAGGTCGATGTTACTGTATGTTGGTCCCATCGCTTAAAGATTCTCTTGACTGCTCTAAATGGGTTGGTGATATCGAACGCTACTTGTATGCTTGGTGGAATCGAACAGCGGTAAAAGCTCTCCGACAGAATGTCTTTGGTTGGATATCGAATGGGATCGATGTCCATGATTTTCTTTAGTTTAGTAGCAACCTCTTTTTCCACATGATGCTTTAACCGATGGATAGGACGACCGTTGAATGTCTCACTGTTGTACCATAGTATTTGATCGTCATCTCCAGCGGTGACATATTGTCTTAGACGCTGGAGGCTTCTGGACGATGTTGGTCGAAACAGAAGACCGTAAGTCCGCGACAGCTCTAAGTATGTTGATTCATAATAGTCACGCTTAGCTCTTCAATACCCTGAGGTTAGCAGATATTAACTATGCCATTTCAACAATTCGGTACTTACTTATGTAAATCAATATCATTGTAGAAGAATGTGGGATGAGCAAAGACTCTGATACAGTTCCGATTTGCAAAAATCTTCAGATGCTCGTCCAAACAATCAGTCCATTCGATGTTTAGTCGTCCAAATCGCTGTAGATAGGAAATGGTGAATATCTCGGGATGAAACGTCGAGTCAGTATTCTCTTCTAATGGTAGCTCTGGATACCTTTCGATTCCGATAGTAGCCTCTTCAAGAGTCCTCACACGCTGAAATAACTCGCGGATTGACTCGGATTTGTACCGTATGTAGAACAGTTCGCATAGAGGTTCCCTGATTTCTCGAAACTTCCTCGTAAAATCTAGAGCCGTCAAACAATCATACAATAGATCAAACTGTTTACTGTAAGAGTCCACATCATTAGCGCTTGGCTGATCTAGGATTCGACGTGCGTGGCACATATGAAGAAGCGTTTCCATTGATAATGACGAGGCGACTTGACCACCCTTCAGTATACGTGCTGTAAAAGTCAAAACACGCACAATTGTAAGAGCATCAAATGGTCCTTTTTTTAATTCTTTGTCTGCTCCCATCTGCCTGCATGCAATCCGGGCGAGGATGATGAGTAGTCGTGGAAGGCGAGAATACTCAAAGAGCATGCGCGATGGTTCGCAAAATTGGCCACGTTTGGACATTTGATATAACTCGACGCCAAAGATGGACTCGATGAGGAGATCGCGGGATTCTGTAAGAACAAGATTGTCAAAAATCGCTTCGTCGTCGTCTATGTCACGCCATCCGATGAGACGATATATTTCTTGAAATCTGCTAAAAGCCGACGCGTAGGCTTGAACGGTAGCCTCCTTTTCCAACTTAGTGGATTCATCAACATCTTTCCAAAAGTCTGCCAAGTAATAACGTAAGTATCAAACATTAGCTTTGTTTCTGTCAGAACCATGGTTGAGTGAATACTCACCTTCGTACTTCTGCGTATATTGCTTGTTCTTCACCTCAATTTCGTCGACAGGCATCAGCTCAACTTTTTTCCAGTCCGGGATCTTTTCCGGCCGACCATTTTTGATTTGCTCGTCGAGTGTGCTTGAGATCGCATCTTTAGCCTTCAATTCTTCCCGAGATTTATCGGGACGAGAGCTGCTATGTTCTGAGCTGATAATACTACAGAGATCCTGGACCGATGCTGTCAGCTCGTGTAGGGATTTGACCGCGTCTTGGTCAGGTATTATTTTGTTCTCGTTGTAGGTAGACATTTGATCGGTCAGTTTTTCTTGTGTGGAAGAAGGTTTGTGATTGAAGGTTGTTCAAATTTTTCACGATTTGCAAGATTCCAAGAAAGCAAGTCAAAAAGAAGTAAATGTAACAGCACTGCCCCAACGACAACACAAACATGCATGTGATAAGACTGCATTTGCTAATTTCTTTATCTAGGCATTACCAGGTCACGGGACTACTCCGAGTTCTATCCATTTCTTTCATTCTGATTTTGTTTCTCTTTTCTTTTTCTTTTTCTTTTTGGATCTAAATATTGCTTCTATTCGATCCTAATTAAATAGGCCCTTACAATTAGCGAGAAGTAACAAAACTAATACTATCACAACTAATACCATGTACAGTGATTTCCCAACATAGATATCATTAATTATAATAGCCTTGAAATTGTGAAGCAGCCAGTACATACCTCAGCATTAACTTTCTCGAATAACAATCACTGTTGACCATCTAGTCTCTTTCAATTCAAGTTAGGTCTTCGCAATCAACAGATAAGCTTCAAGCTCCCGGCGCTAGGTAGTGGTCAGCACATGCGGGGGTCAGCATTCACTATCATTTTTATACGGGAAGTTGGCTTGGCTGTTATGGCCTGTAGTGCTCCATACGGATATTAAGTTTGATTAAATAATAATCATAATAATACAGGAAGTCAGCGTATATGCGGTCAGGACATAAGCGGTCAGCATATAAATGGTCAGCATCCAGGAGGTCAGCAAGCTGTAGCGGCAGCAATACGTTAGCCAATTGTTTACTCATGCTCTCACCTTGTAAAATTGATGTCAGCGATCATAGCATGGTAAGCCACCAGGAATTCTTTATGACTTTATAAATATCTAGGCTGGCTCAGGGCTTACAAGTGCCTTTAAAGGCAATCATATACGAACTACTTGCTTATTAATTGGCTGAAACGAACGCGCGTCTCTGACCATTTAAAATACTCGACAAAAACACAGAAATACAGAAACAACAACTCATCCCTTTACCAGAATGCTTCCGACGCTACTCATTGTTGTGCTACTGTACCTATTCCGACTATCTGAGGGGGGGCCAACCTTCCTTGAGGAGTATCGGGGCAGCTACGTCCCAAAGACTATCGAAACATGGTACGGCCTCCAAGTTATAGCGCCAGATACTCCATACGTGGCAAGGGCGGGCCCAAATCAATTGTACTTTATCGACACCCGTTTTGACAATGAGACTGCAAGTCATGTGAAGGAACAAATAGAGAAAGCAATGCTACCGAAGGCAGATGGATATTACTTCTCTATAGATGGGACCTCGGCAACTGTAGAAATCAAAAATTCTGAGACCAACGAAACAACATTCGTTTTTGATCCCCCATATGCTAGGGTGATATTTGCACAAGCAATAAACAAGCGCAACCCAGAGCTCAAACTGCCTGAACATGAACCTGCCGGTGACTGGTTGGTAACATACGATCTCGGCACTAGTTTAACAAAGAGATGGCGATATTGCTCGGACATTGCTTGTCGTTTCGATTCGGATTGTATCAGGTACTCAAATAGCGTTTGTACCTGGTGCGACATTGGGGGCGACAACGACTGTCGGGCAGGAACCACCAATGCTATTGGCGTATGCGGTAAGTATGGATGCGTGAAAGCGGTCGACGAACCTAAGGAAGATGGAGAGACGGATTCTGACTACTATCAACGAATGGACAAGTTGCACTGGACGTAAAAGGAATGTGGCGGGCGCGAAGTTCGAACCAATTCCAAGCGGCCTTTGGGAATGTTCGAGACTGTTTCCGCGTAGAAGTCTTTCATTCTAACCAGCCACCAACCTATTCCGCTATTGTTCTGTGATTCTCTGATCCGATTTTGCGGCCTGCTTTATGTAGGGTCCTAACCGCCGCGAATAGCTTCTTATAACTTTTTGAGCTACGTCTTGCCTTAAACCTGTACCTGTTCTGGTAGGATAGAATCATATTGGTAACTTCAATTGATCCCTATGCTATCCCTTGTTGCCCATGTCTCGCCTGAAAATCACGTAACTCTTATCGTTCAAGAATTGATTACTGAAAAATTTGCCTATCCCCTCTCCTCCATTCAAGAGTCAGCCGAGGGTTGAAAGAAGTACTCGCGATTTTTCCCTACTATCAATGAAATACTCAATCTGCCTGTTCGAGCAAGTCCTCTACACCTACCATTGTCGACGCGAGGTTTGAGTGCTAGCAATTCCTAGATGTTCTGGATGCTGTGCTTGGTGTATGTACGATTGGCTAAGGCCGTTATCCGATGGGAAGAGAGACTTCGTTGACGTCCATATCCTAGCCTCTCGACGACTGGCCCCAGATCTCTTAATCGAAGATATCATTTTGCTACGTTGGGATTGTTGTCGGTATTTCTCATCAGCAGGCGGCTTGGGAACTTCCTAGTGCTATCACACTTTATCTGGATCAAAATGCCTGATCGATCCAATCATGTCTTGGAACCTATGCAGCCTGAAATCACTCTGATTCCAAGCAAAATGGACATCCTCAGCGATTCTGCAACAGTATAATTCCTTGGCCTCTGTCAGACCTGCTTGCAAGCAACTGCAATAACCTGTTGAGCGAACCCTAGGCAGAAGAGGCAATTTAGCGGGTCAATAAGCCAAGACAGGTCTCGCACTTTACTTCAAACCTGTGCGTGTCGTGTAAGTGTTCGTTGATCTCGGTTCATCCGAGATCGCGTCAAGCACTGTCAACACGGTCACAGGCCTGAACATGAAAAGACGTCACAGACTAGGTTTCTAACTCTACGACAGACTGATCAGACTTTAGAATTTCGTCGCGAGGTACATGTAACGAAGTTTCGTTTCGCGTGCCTGGCGTGAGAAACATTGCTCGTATTGAGTCCAATGAAATTACGTTCAGAGATGATACTGAGCCTGTCTTTGGGATACCTGCTATTGCTAGCCCGGATATTGCAAGCTCCAAGCGTATAGATTTTAGAGGCTTCAAAGTCTACCAATGAAAAGTTTCTATGTCACATGCCATGGTAACTGGAAGAAACAATTAACGGACTGGGTATACACAATATTAGCAAGCATTATCTCGATCTGTTATTAGACGTACGGTAGAACTCGATCGCCCTCTCACCATGAGTTACAATTTAAGCACATGAAATTCGAAGGGTTTCCGTACCTTAAGCTACAACAACTGGGTATACTAGTGGCACTTTCAGTTACGTTAATGGACGAGAATACTGCCGGCTGTGAAGTTGAGGCTGAAGGAAAGAAGAACAACTAATTCCGCGGTCCTATAAGCCCTGCCCCATTTTCCCAAAAATTGTATCAATGTTCATTGCAATCAAGGTAGTTTTAAATGATAGACTAGGGCAATCAAGAATAGGTACTCATACGACCTTATATAACCTCAGGAATTCAACAGTGACTATATACTACTGCTTGCTTCTTTGCGACATACGTCAGATTGGCGAGGGCGTAACTAATGCTCGAAATGAAACACCGAGCCAGTGTGACTAGTTAAGTGAAGAGTGAGAGTGAGAGTTCAATCATGCTCACAGGCAATAACACGGTCCCTAAAGTTTGTCACGTAACGATGCTCAGCAACTTAGTGAGCCCGAGTCCGGACTGAGATGTACGAGATCTGTGAGCGCCCTCACAAAAGCTGTAAAGGAGACCCTCCCCGCGGCAGTAACAATACCTAGGCAGCAAATCATTGCAACAATGTGCTGAAAACTTCTACCGTCAAGAATAAATGTATCAGAGACCATTCTACCTCCTTTGAATGACCATTCGGGTATACAACGTTCCGTTCTTTTCGTGTTACTGTTCCCGTTCTCATTCCCTGATAAAGAACCCTAACCCAACCACGACTTGAGAAATAATCTATTGAAAATACAAGATTTGAATGCCTGTTAGATAGCGGACCTGACTCGGATCATGCTGATAGCACTGATACTGGAGGAAGTCAGCAAACCTTGACCAAACGCGCGCAAGGATGTAGAGCACATACAACAAACCAAGACTGAATACTAAAATCAGTCCGATCTTTTGTCCTGTCCTTAACTGCAGTCTCCAAATGTGTGTCACGGGCAGCGACAAAACCAATAAATCCGTCATTAAATTGAGCACACCGGCAGCAACGAACGCCGCGTTTCGATTCGCACAATGTCCAGCTACTGCCTGATTCCAGTTGAACTCAAAGGGCGTACATAGTAGAAACACCTCCAGGACGATACTCAGACCCCAGCCCCAGACGATCGCACCAACAATATAGACGGCGGTTCGGAAACTCGTTTTAGAGCCAAATAGTCGCCAGTATAGGCCCATCATGGATGTTTTGACGAGAGCTAGACCGATGCCGTATAATGCTTGCATGGGGATAATTGCTTTGAGGACGAATTTGACATCTGCTATAGGGACTTGAGAGATCATGTGGAATCCGACTCCGCCTCGTGTGACGGCTGTTGTGACGGGTTAGTTGATGTAATTTTGGTTAGAAAAGGAGGCAGTAAAGACACACTTGTTATGACTAGGATTGCATTTGCAAGGACAAATACCTAAGAGATGTTAGTTGTGAAAATTCGCACGGAAGGGTATAGGGCCTCACCATCGCCACCACGATAAGATAGTCGTCAAACGCCAAACTGATATTCAGTATCCTTCTCGAATATATTCTCAGTATTACTGATATCACTGAAATAATAGCAAACACAATAATCACAATCACAATGTCGCGGCCGGGCTTGGCCTTGAGACCGTAATCTCCCATCGTGAAGTATCCCAAGATGAGATCACCCAGGACTCGATGCCAGGACAGCGTTATGACAATAAGACGATATCAAGTGAAAAGCAGCCTTGAAAAGAAAATCAGATTTGTATTTTTCGTTCTTGAAAGAGTCGAAGATGAGTGGAAATTACATCCGCGCGCAAAGTATATACCTCATGTCCAGAGAATTGAAAGTGGTTCGTTCACATTGACTATGGAGGCAACTTAGATTGCGACGAAGGCCAAAAGCGAAAGGATTCATTTTAATATTCGCTCATAGAGTAGTCCATATGCGAGTTTGAATCGTTTCGGCGTCTTGAACAGTGCAAGGATGGGGCCGTAAAGTCTGGGTTTTCCTGGATCTCAGTATGGGCTATGTACGTACTCGTAGTGGTCGTCCATGTTGTCAAGACACACCGACAGACCTCGATCTAGTGAATAAACCTTGTCTTGCTTTTATGAAGGATTACCTCTTGCAGGAAAGGATTGTCCAATGTCCCGTGTTTGACCTGTGATTATCTATGGGTCACTAGATACGTATCTCGTTTCTGAGAATTCTACTATTCTATTAGTTGTCTGGAGAGACTTTGACTCTCCTATGGTCTAGCCCAGTAACCTTGTTAGTGCGAGCTTCAAGGGTTCAGGCTCCCGTCCCTACCGTCTTAGCGTAAGGGTTCTCCTTTGTCTAAGAATCAAGCCGTAATTGGTCTTCCAGATTTAAAAAAGAGAAGACCGGATTAGGTAGCAGGTATGTTTGGCAGAATAGATTGGGTTTTAACCCCCCTGTAAAAAGTCTACTAACAAAAGTAAGTTTGGTACGTACTAAGCGGATTGAGTTCCTCGGCCTATTTCCGGCCCTAGTTAGGTTTTTGCTTTTGTTTACCTTGTTGCATCTTGGCTGTAGGGGCGAGATAATTTCTAGAATTGCGCCTAACTAGTCAAAGTTTCTCGTATAAATAAGTATTCTAGCTCTAAAAACCGAAGAACTGTATAAATCGAATAAGGTCGAGTTCGTCCCACCACAGGATTTAAGCACAGAGAAAGCATACATGATTCAGTTCGCATACTAGATGTATGCTGCACGTGCCCCTGGAAAGGAATCCATGATTCATGCCAACCGTTCTTCCGAGGTCGTTCTTTCTTGTCTTATTGTAGTTAAACCATTTTGATTCGACCGAATCAACACACTATATTGTCTGCTGCATCTGATTGGATTTCAACCTCGTGGATAGATTAGGGACGGCTCGCGATGCAAAGCTAAAGCGAACTAAAGACGCCGTGCGGTCGTTCTCCATAATGCCTACCCTAATCAAACACGAATGGGATTTGATTAAAGACTACGTAGTAGGGTATAGGGGGCCGGGAAAGGTTCGACTATTACGTGAGAATGAGAATTGGCCAAACTGGGGGACCTTTAAGTTTTAACTCTTGGGCCTTTCCAATCTTTTCGGTACCTACATTCAGTAAAGAGTAGTGCTTCACTTACCTAGGCACGTCCTTCAGCGAATTGTGTGCTGTTTTTACCTTTCGGGCCAAATAATGGCAGGGCACTGTGTTTGTTCTTGAATTTTGAACGGGTTTTCCCTTTACTGCTTAGCAAGGTTGATGCTGCAAGACATTTTCTCCAGGTGAAGCACGCACCCTTGATCTATAATACGGAAAATATATTTTATAAGTAGTCATCTCGGTCTCCTAATATGCATATATTTGTACTCTGCTGTGTTTCAATGGTAATAAATGTGCCCTCATTTACATGGTTGTGCATATATTCGGTGACCAGGATCATGCTTTATCCAAGCCCCTAACCGACACTAATGAGCGTAGGCCAGAAAACTAGACTCACAACGCAGCAGACTTAGTTTCTAGACTTGCCTCATGCAACAAGATGTCATCCAATTGGTGCCCACGAGTATCCCCTGTCTGGTCTGGACGCGTAATTCGCTATCCGCGAGTCAAATAGCTGTTTGTCGGTTGTTTTGTCACACGTTATCCGTTACGTCCGTGACTCGCTAGTGGTCGTCGAGGGTTGATATGGAGAGCAGTAGACTATGCTTAGCGGGGCAGCTGTTCACTCAGTACATGATAATTAATATTTGAAAGCTGCACGTCTCACAATAGCAACCAATCCATTCGCATCTAACAAGGTAGTTTGGCTTCACCTTAGTACTTCGACGAGAGCTAAGGGGATTAGGTTCTTCATGATAGGCTACTGACCATAACGATATTCAACCACGATGGATGCCGATATTGTCATCGTCGGCGGAGGCACAGCTGGCCTGGTCCTCGCCAATCGCCTCACTGAAAACGAAAAGATTCGTGTACTGGTCCTTGAAGCTGGCACTGATCGCCTCAATGATCCTCGTATTATGGTCCCGGGTCTTGCGCCTGCGACATATGAAGACAACGACTTTGATTGGAACTTTATATCTACTCCACAGGTATTTAATGTTTTTTACACTTTGCTTTTTCATGCAAGCCGTACCCTCAAAAGGCGTGTCCTCGACAATGCATAGCGGAAACAAAAAGAAAAGACAAACTCACTTGCCTTGTCGAGCTCGTTGACGCGAATATAGGAACAATTGAATGGCCGCCAACTACTAGTCACCAAAGGCCGCACTCTAGGCGGTTCTTCCGCCATCAATATGGGCATGATCGTCTGGCCATCCAAAATCGGCCTGAATGCATGGGCTAAATTAGGTAACCCCGGTTGGGGGTGGGATGATCTCGTACCTTACGTCCGGAAATTTCATACAGGATCAGCACCATCAGATAAAGTCCGTCAATTTTTCAATGGCATGCAATTCGACGAAAAGGATCAGGGTATCGATGGCCCCGTAAAGGTATCGTTTGGAGAGGAGTATATGCCTTTTCATAGTGCATGGTTTGATACCCTCAAGAACCTGGGCTATCCGCAAAACGGGGATCCGATCAATGGGCAAGGAACGGGACCGTTTGTGACGCCGGGGGCTATTGATCCTGTCACTCACACGCGAAGTCATGCCGGTGCGGCGTACTTGACCGAAGCTGTGAAGCAAAGACCGAATCTGAGGATTTTCACTGGTGCATTAGTGGAAAAGATTGTATTTAAGAAGGAAAGTGATGGTCCCGCAATTGCTACCGCTGTTCAAGTCCAACAAGGCGAGGAATCATATGAAGTCCGCATCAATAAAGAAGTCATCCTCGCCGCTGGTGCAACCCAGACTCCTCAGATCCTAGAGTTATCAGGCATTGGCGACGTAAGGCTTCTGAACAAGCACGGTATTGATGTGGTCGTGGAAAACCCAAATGTTGGTGAGAATCTGCAGGATCACGGTATTGTCTCCTTTGGTTACGAAGTTGCGGATGGTACGCCTTCGGGTGATATGGCACGCGATCCTCAAGTCGCTGCTGCCGCAATGGCAGCATACCAGAAGGATGGCTCTGGTCCTCTGGGCATGGTAGGTCTGGTATCAGCCTTCCTCCCATGTCCCGACTTTTCTGCCAAGGAGCGCCAGAAACTCGTTGACTCAATCGATCCTCAAAACGTCTCTCCAGCTCTGGCAAAGCAATACGAGGCTCTGAAAGAGATTATCAAAGATCCGGAAGAGCCGACCGCTCAATACATTCTCGCTCCGTTCCAATTACTCCCCCGCGAAGGTCCCAGTGGAAAGGGAATATTTGGCATGAGCCATCCCGGTTTGTTTATCAGTCTTGTCTCGCTACTGAGTTATCCACTCGCCCGAGGATCGGTGCATATTAAGTCTGCTAATCCAAAGGATTTTCCTGTCATTGATGAGGGTATTCTCCGCCATAAAGTGGACCTAGAACTTCATGCCCGTCATTCCATCTTCATGGAGAAAATCGCAGAGACCGAACCACTAGCTTCTATGCTTAAGAAGGGTGGTGATCGTCTCCACACCCCCGAACGACTTACAGACCTCAATAAAGCAGAAGAAGCGTGCAAGGAGTTGGTTCTGTCAATGTATCATGTTAGTGGTTCATGTGCCATGCTTCCTCGTGAAGATGGAGGTGTTGTAGATACAAAGTTGAGGGTTTATGGCACTTCCAATGTGAGGGTGGTGGATGCCAGTATTTTTCCGTTAGAGCCGAGGGGAAACATTCAAGCAACTGTTTTCGCGGTAGCAGAGAAGGCGGCTGATATTGTCAAGGAGGACCACTAGATACACCAGTTTGCTTTTTTGACTACATGGTTGGAGCTGAGATTGTGCTTCTGGATGGTTATTACGGGTGCTGGAAACCCTTTCTTTTTAGTATTGTTGCTTAATCAATGTAAGATATCAGTGATGATTACCTTTGAATTGCTTCAAGGTTGATCAAACGATATATAAAACATTTCAAATTACGCCAGAATGCAAAATGCGATGCATGGCGTCAATTCGTTGACTTTGAGCTCCATTCACACATCAATAATACTCAAATATGTACCCAAGGAGCAATTTCAGTTGGTTGGCCAATTTTGAAAGTCAGTTACATATTGATACTCCTGACCTAGGTTAGTACTAAAATCAGTCGTGCTGAAATCGGCTATTCCCGGCATAAAAGACCCAAGAAGATAATTTTCAATTGAGGGCACTCCACCAGATTCGCTATCCGCCATTGGCGAAGCGCCAAAGAAGTGAGGCATATTATTGAAATGGTCTCGATTTGGTCTGTCGTTATTTCGTGCCATATGCTGCTCAGAGCCTCTCATACCTGTGTCAAGTATATCATCAGTTGTGGTTGTCTCGTCGGCATATCGGGCGCTTTGTGGCGTTCTTCTGTCGCGTCGATCCCAGAGTTGTTTCAGCATCCGAGCATAGTTGTGACAGATATGTGATTCGGTGGATGGTGCCTTCTTCAAGGCGGTCACAAAGTCGCCAGCAAGGGCGGCGACTTCTTGACGCTGATCTGCCGTCTGGAATGCGCCTGCGCAATCTGCTTTGTGTAATAGTACTGCTGCGTAAACTCCGTATCTTGATAACAATGTTAGTAAAATTGTTTGTATAAATAATTCATCTTTTGAGGCTTACAGGTAGTAACGCGAAGGCAAATATCGTATCACTTGACATGGGTCAAGACTATTGACCAAGCCCAGCAGATTTATAGCGGCACTAATAGCATCAAATATGTATCTGCCATCAGGAGATAACATAATACCCCCGGAGAAAATATTAGTAAACAGCCGTTTATTGAAATGCTCCTTGCTTGTACCATGCGGCATCGAGGCTCGGGTCAAAACAGCCTGGAATGAGAATGCGTTGGTATACAGGCAGATATACTCGTACATGATCATCAAAGTCGTCTTGATACTTGTAGACACGGCGATACTGCTCCAAGTTGAGTGCCATGTCGTAGCAGAAGTTCGAAAGTCGTCGAGATATCGCGCATAGTTACCTTCTAACACCATTGCCATGGTTCGGTCTTTGGACGAATAGAGAACAGCATGCGCATTGTGGAGGATTTGGATCAATTCCATGGAAGCCTGTAAAACTGAGGCGTAGTCTTCGCTGTCGCTGTCCGAAACTGGTCGGAGACTTGGGTAATCTTTGGCTGTGAAATTTGCATTCAAAGATGGTCCACGGGACCAGAATGATTGCCCTAGGCGCACTGAGATTTGTCGATCGGCCATAAAAATGTCTGTCGTTCTGTCTTAGTATAGATAACGTGAAATGGCGATGGTAATATTGACACTCACATGCCCATATCAGTCGATTCTGTTCACTCTGCTCTTTCGACTCGCTGCTCTCACTATTACGGAAAGCGCCCTGATCCAAGCGCTGAAGATATCCCTGCCGCACCGCAAGACMAACAAGAGACCAAGCCGTTCTGTCCTCACTGAAAAGGCTTTTTGGTGACTCTGAGGCCGTTTCTTGTATCTGAATATGGGGCAGCCACTCTGCTAATAACAAGAGACCCTCTACGGTCCGCGGAGTCTGTGTCCAGGGATGTGCCAACAAGACATCAATCAGAAGTCGTTGTGTATGATCCCAGCAGTAACGGTGAGTTAGTGTCTGTTGAGGTTCGTCTCTTGACGCAATAGTGAGAATCGCGGTTAGTAAGAAGTAATCCGACTTCTGCAGTTTTTCCATGCTTCCTGGTGTAAAAAAAGAAGGACGGACGAGGGGAAAATAGGGATGATAACTTTGGTGATATCTGTGAATCAATTAGTATAGCATGACTTTTCAAGTTTTCTATTGACTCACGTGAACAATAGCTCGGAGACAAGACTCGGGCGCAACAATCCTCTTTGCACCAATTCATAGTCTTCAAAGAACGCCGGAAAAGTTCGGGGTCGTTGTTGGGCCTCGATAATCTGCATGGTTGATACCGATTCATTACGAGAGAAGCCATTCCGGATGCTGGTTGAATTTTGTATATGTCCCGCCTGGGCTGGTGATGGACTTGGCGTCTGAGTCTCTCCAGATCTGGCTAATATCTGTAGAGCATCGGACGGGTTGCGGAGCTCCATGGATAAAACACCACGAGGCCCTTGCTCCAGATCACTGTCTACATCACACGAAGGGCTTTGGCTTGGTCCTTGCACATCAATTGACGCATTTCCAGAAGCCTCTTGGTTAGTGCTAACTCTCTTCAACGACGGCGTCGATGTCTCCAAATTTCCTGATGTTCGTGATCGTTTATGTCGAAAATTACCCCCTCTCCGTGAGTCGGCAAGAATGCATTCATTGCCAGAGAGATGACAAGACACGCAAGGAGCCTTTCTTGGTTCTCCGATGCCGTCACTGGTAAGGGTTAGAGGTCAGCCACGGTCCCTCCATTCCGATGGCAGGATGAACTCACAAGTCGCATCGTACTTTACGCTGGCGGCAGCGCAGGCAAGCACGATAAGACCGTTTACCTGTGCTGGCCGTCATTTTGGAATTGATTCTTCGGTAATAGATGGGTGAATAATCGGAAAGGGCTCAGGGACACAAAATAAGTGGGAAGTCGTCGGCTATAGACGGCTATTGTAACGGAATCGGGTCTTCGTCCACCAACAATGTAACCCGGACAATTGACACCTTCATCGGAAACGAGTCATTCTATATCTTACTCCGCTTAAAATTTGGTTGTTCCGTAGGCCGTTATTTTCTGGGCGTCGTAATGTACTTGGAATGTGTTCCACTTACCTAGGAAGTAGCCTTGGAAATGTCGAGGCAAAATGGTTTTGCACCGTTATCTATCGCGACAACGTTGAACCTTAGAAATAGTCAAGTATGTAATTAAAATATAGATAATATCTTCTGATGAATCATAATATAGTGAGAATATCAATACATGCTGGGTGGATGAATCAAGGTAATCCCATACGCTCATCGCTATGAGGATTGAAGCCCCATGCCAGCCTGCTATCATCGTGTACAGTAGCCCGCCTCATATCTCTCCTATACTTGGTCATGAACTCGCCACTGATCGCCCGATGCATTGTACATGTATTGTCCCAGACGATCATATCTCCGACATCCTTCCACTCGGCCTCAATAACGTACCTGTCCTGTGTCGCATGCTCAAAGAGCCTATCGAGAATAGCCTGGGACTCCTCAAGCGACACACCTTCTAAAGAATGTATATGTTTTGCAAGGTATATAGTAGGAAGTCCCGATCTTTCATGGATCTGAAGGAGTAGATGGCGGCTCATAAAGTGATCAGTCGGCTCTATATCCTTGTACCAGTCAGGAGCTGCTAACTTTCTTGAGTGTAGGATTGAGTGGCGCGCTATGAAGTTCTTCTCGTGGAGGAAGCTTTTAAATTCCTCATCCAAATCACGGTATGCGGCCCTCATATCGGCAAAGGCCGTCGAGCCACCGGTACCGGGAGGAGGGAGCTCATGGGCAAGGAGAAGTGAAAAGCCCGCGCGACGGGGGTTGAAGCTGGAATCCGTGTGAAAGAGGGAGTTTCCCTGTTGATGGTGAGTTTGTTGTCTCATATTAGCCTGGAAGGCATTACGGGATTAAGATTGTTGGATACCTTGTTGGCTTGAGCACGAGGGCTGCTGAGATCGGCAATAGACCCGTCAAAATCAATATTACTAACGTCAAAAAGCTCATTGTATTTTAAGCGATGAGCACGACCGGCTTTGTTGTATGGAGTTACATCATCAAGTTCACCGAACTTGCGAGCCAGCTCTATATGAGTTTCGTCATTGAGATTTGTCTTTCGAACAATTACAAAGCTATGCTTTGGACGGCGTATTAGCTATGATTTTCAATCGAGAAACTCGGTTCAAGTGTGCCCTACTTTAGTAACAGCATCCTTGATGTAGTTATATGCCTCGTCAGTCACGCCGTTGGTAAAATCAAGACCTGTAATCTCTGCGCCAAATCCATTCTTGATTACGGTGAGACTAGGTCCTGGTGAGTCTTTCGCTATAGGAGCAGTCTCGGTGAGTGTAGTTGTGCTTGACATGGTGATAATTAGATGGATAACGTCGTTCGAATTTGTGTACGATGAAAGCGGTTTGTGATGGGCGGCCAAAATAGAATTAAATGTGGACTTAGAAAATTCTTTCAGGTTGAGACGAATGACTCGCATTTTATACCCCACAAACTGACTTGAAATTTACTTGTGAGCTTTCAAGATCTCATAAGCTTCTTATCAATTGCATATTCGTGGAGAGCGTAATCCGTCTATTGCCGTGTGGGGCAGATCTGTAACCGAGGGCTGTTCAAGGTATTCTTGTCATATGAGCCTTCTAGAACGCTTTTAGGGAGTATCAAGTTATCGTTTGTTTTCTCCATCAAAGTTAAAGATCCCAACCAATCTTGAATCCTAGTGTTATCAGCTACCAAGATTACGTCGCGTTGTTTTGTCCGTTTAGTGAGGCTCATAGGGGTACGCCTTTTCTCGAGCTGTAAAATCCTCCGGACGCTTTTTGTTGACAGCAAGACTTGCATTGAGTCTGCCATGAAAATTTAAAAAAGGGGTTCTATACCTTTATCTGACGGCGATTAGGGCAAGTCTGTGGATGTTATATTGGTGAACCGAGGACCCCTAAACTTTAATCTCTACTGCGATTATCATTCACAAATATCTGTAGATGGTTGAGCCATATCAGATCTGTATGATACATTCAAGATTCTGGTTTATGAACAAAAAGCGGAAGCTTCACGAGGATAGACTGCGTGAATCATTCTATAGGGCATATCAAAAAGTCGTAAAAATGCAGGGAAAGTCCGTTATTTGACAAACAGGTATAGAGAAAACAGAACTATCTATGCATCATGAGAACATCTAGGGATCATGGGTTGGAGATCGGTGACTAATAAATATAGACAAACTCATCGTTCTTGCGATCCGTCAAGTCCAAGAACGCATTGTCACCAATCTCCTCACGAGCTTCTTGGCCCTCGGTCGACTCATTATTCTCCTCAATATCATGATAATGCTGCTGCATAGAATGATCCACCAATTTGGCCGGCTTTCCATTCTGCACACGTTTTCGCTCTTGCAGCTTATTGAGGAAGAGCAAATTTCCCCATTGTATGATGATTATTCCCACCAACGAAGAAAATATAGCAAGGCAGTCTCGAACACCAGGGTGGTAGGCTGGAGCATCTTTGGAGTTGAACAGCAGTGGCCCGACGATATTTCCAGCGCTGCTGGCGGCATTATAGGCGCTCGATATGAAGGATCGCTTGGTTGTTCCACCGGTGTTTCCAACAATCCAGGAAATGACAAGCGGGTTACCTCCGTACAAAAACGCTAAAAGGTAGTAACCCGCTAACAATGGCCCTTGATTTCCCTGGTGAGGGACCACGTAAAGTATAGCTAATCCCGCAACTACAGGCAGCATCAGGCCTACTAAGACCGCACCTTTAAGGTGTGCTTTCTGCGCCAGCCAGCAGCTGAGCAGAATGACAATGATTTGTAAAGCGCCAAACGGCATGCTCATTAAACTGCTCTTCTCGGCATTGAAGCCAAATCCAGCGAGGATGGTAGGTCCAAACACGTTGGTCACACTGGCACCGACATTGAGCATCATACTCATGGCTACGAATAGCCAGGTTTTGGGCTCGATGATGGCTTCGAATACGTGGTCCCATTTAAATTCGCGAGTACCGGCTCCAGTTTGATTGGCACGTAGGCGCTCGATGGCTATGACTTTTTCCTCTTCGTTGAGAAATCGGGCTGACGGGATGTCATTGTCAAGGAGAAGATAAATAATTGGCACCGAGGCGATTGTCAAAAGGCCAACAAACAAAAAGATGCTTCGATAAGTTAATACGCCAGCGACCATGTGAATGTGATACGGTATGATTTGAATCAGAATGGTTCAACACTTACATCTGCCATGACTTCAAAACATCGGAGTGAATATGGGACAGACCAACACTCAGTCCAGCGGCCACAATATTTCCCATTCCATTCGTACCATACCATGCGGCCACTCTAACCGGCTGTTCTGCTCTCCTATACCACTGAGCAGTAATCATACTAAATAGTGGAAGGCAACCGGCTTCGAAAAGTCCGAGAAAGAAGCGGGTGGCCATCAAGCCGCTAAAGCTAGTGCATGCTGCCATACATGTCTGCGCGATACCCCATCCGAGAACGAGAATTGGCATGAGAATTCGATGTGGGACACGAACAATAAGATACGATGAAAACGGCTGCCATGCTAGTTGTGCAATTGATGACACTGAACCAACGAGCGAGTATTGGTTTCCTGTGAGGTGGGTATCTGTCTTGAGACCGAATGTTGCGCCATAGCCCAAGACGGTCTTATCGAGGATTTGAAGGAAATACACCCAGATAAGAACAACGAGGATAGTCCTATCGGTCTTGCGGCAGATAAGCTTGGACTCGGCTTCTGTGATAATTATTCGTGGCGGATGTGTGATGGTAGGTTTCATGAGATCATTGTCAACCACATCTTGGGCATTGTAACTTTCCACGTGGGAAGTGCCTGGTTCTTGATTCTTGTGATCCGTCATCTTGTACACCGGTAGATCAAAACCGGTTAAAGGGTTGTTACGGGAATAAATGATTCAAAAATGTTCTTCAGGGATGTTGGAATGGAGATGAAGGAGAAAGAGGTGGAATATTTGAACCTGCCCGTCAATTTCTCCACACTTTCAGTCATCAAACAAGGAAGATATTGAGGAGAGGCAAATACCGTGGGGGATTAGCAATCGTTGTCTCTCGTCTCACGTGGGGGTAACTTCAATAGCCGACGAACAAAGTCTCGTCATAATTCTTGCTTACTACGTACGGGCTGTTTCCACACTCCGCTAGCCCTAAAGATAAAGGAAATATGGAGATAAAAGGTCACGCAACTCGAATTCCCCATAAATACGAACCCCGAACTCCACAAATCAATACCMGCCCTGGGGACTCCCAAAATCTCCTCATGTCGAGGACTGGCCAAGTCGAAATCATCCGTTCATGTAAGGAATGAGAGCTTGGCAATTGACTGCTCTATATGTTCCGATATTGGGGCGATCTTATGAAAGTCAGAAGGGAATAAGAATAAGCGTTAAAACGCCATAACTCTAATCATTGACACCGGGGAGATGGAATTCTCTGCCTGACGTCGGCTATTGACAAGTATAAGTGGACACTTCCAACATTGGTGTCTAGATGAATGTCCAATCAAACGATACACGGACACATTTTGGTCTGTGCGACATTCTAACTCGGTATCTTTAAGCGATGAAGTACGTACTTGTATCTATTCAAGTCAACATATGTTACTTGGCATAATTGATTTATTACCTATGTCACTATACGAACTTGATTTTTCCTGCCAGGTGGGGATTTCCTTTTTCAGCTGCTGCTGCTTTTGTGAGGGCGCTTATAGTCCTGCTCACTGAGTAGATTTCAGTCTAGGCTCATATTCTCTGAGCAGCTCAGCGTTATTATATAACCAAATTAGGGTCTGTATTTTCGCTTTATTAAGTATAATTAGCTACTTACTATTTACTTAGTACTAGCTATATACTTAGTATTTTATCTAAGTATTCTTTATACTTTTATTATCTAATTTATATTAAAAAATAGTAAATTATCTTAAATAGTTACTCTATTATAGTCTTTTATTAGAATTATTCTTATTATAAAGAATCTTGATATAATATTAAATAAATAGGATTTATAAAATTGTGTAATATATTATATTTTATTCTATCTATCTTAGTTCTATATTCTGAAGTATTTTTATTAAAAATATAACTAGAAGTTCTACTAGTATATATTATTATTATATTTAAGCTATAAAATCTAAGGAGTGAAGTCTAATATAATAGTATAGTTTAGTAGATTAAAATCTAGAGAATAAGAGTTATAGATTTGTTATAATTATAAAGAGTTATACCTCTTAATTATCTAAGCTGCTAGTAGAGAATAGAAAGTATGTTTAATAGAGCTAATAAAGATATCTTTAGCTTAGAATTTCTGTATAGATGCTCTGGTAATCACTTTTTAAAACTGTTTAAGATATATAGAGATAGCTAGTAGTTTAAGATCCTAACTTCTTATCTTCTTATAAGATAGGTCTTAGTCTCTGTATATAGATCTTTATATAGTATGCTATTATTATTATTATTCATATTTAACGTCTATATGCAACCTTATGGGTTATGACAGACACATGCCGGGTAAGGCCCTAGGCCCTAAGGA